>NW_024100598.1:10000-166163 GCF_016545835.1 Crotalus tigris | reverse complement strand
TCAAACATTTGGTCTAAACCTTGGATAATGTCTCAGAAATGTGAGGATCTCACAAGATTTTGACCATACTTTTGTTTAATTTAATTGTTACATGATTTTGTGAATTCTCAACATACTATTAAAAAGAAGATCTTATGTGTTAAATTGCTGATCCCCCATCACATCCCACCTTATAGATGGCCCTTATAGATTTGGATGATCTCCTGAAGGACCAGGTTGGCAATCGCAGTGCTTTATAAAAATTGTTCCACTGAACATCAATAGCATCCATAAATGTAATATTTATTGCAATGTTGCAGTACACAATAGATCAAGTGCATCAAACTCGAACAAAGCTTGATTTTTGAAGGAGACCAGGTTTACAATAATAAGAAATGTTTTGCACGCCCCCTTAAGAAGTTATAACTGTAGCTTCTTTCAAGAGCTTTAATCTAATCCCCAGCTTGGCACCCCAACTGGGGGGGAGGGGAAAAGGGCCACGTGAATGACGGGTTGGCATGCAAGTGGTGGGACACTGCACATATGTATGTCTGTGCAGCTCGACATGCGCTCTGTGCATGCACGCTGGCCCGCCGCTCACACAAGTCAAGCTGGGCACACACGTGTGTGCTGGCCTGCAGTCACATAACCCAGTTCTGAATAGGCCACGGTCTGTTAGTGCGGCCCAGGGATTTGGGACCTCTGATCTCATTTGCTATATAAACATTGAATAAAGAAAATAAACATGACAGAAAAATATCCTGAACCCAAATTTTAATTAGATGCCGAGGGGTATCCAATTCATAGTCAAGACATTCTGAATAGCCTCTGTCTTATTCATTTGTCCTATTTTTGCTAGTTTTCACAAACTATCAAGGTCGCAAGCAACAGGCAAACCACAAACTCCAAACCATCAGCAAGAAAACTCCTTTAAAGTGTTCAAATAATAAAATTATGGACGCTATTTTAAAGGCCAAGAAGGTCCACAGCAAATTCCTTTTCTTGGAAAACCAAGGAAGAGAGACCAACCCAACTCTGAAAAAGATGTAGCCCAGACATCAGGATTTCAGCAAAGTACAGAGGGACATTTACAACGAAGAGCACTTTTAAGTTAAGCCCGGTGGCTCCGCCATTTGACTCATTCTGCAGACATTTTTACACGATTCAGCAGGAAAAAACCCCACAATCTTCTAAATATCAGTCACTAGCAGGATTTAGGAATAAGTGTGAATGGCTTGAAGATCTTGGTTGTGTGCAACAAAAGGTGCTTTCCTAAAACTACTCTGCCTAGGTACACAACGCGGACTGTTTTGAAGACTCCTGCTGCCGATTACAAGGTATGTAGAATATAATTGCTCGTAATTTGATTTCTCTTTTTGTGGCGTTGAAAGGCACGGGTGCAAGCCAAACTGCGGGCTGAATTTGCATGTTTGGGTCTTTGCTACCTAAGCCTACCTAAGCCTTACTTTCTCTACTGCTTCTCCTGATCAACAAGGACCTAGCAGAGATCCCTCGCTCTGAGAAAGAAGCTCAATTAAAAAGAACGAGCTTTTTCCAACACAGAAGGCTTTTCAATGGCTTCGTAATGGCAAATTAAGGAAAGAATAGTGTGGTAAGTCAAAAAAAGGTAACAACTCCTATAAGACAAACTTATTTGTTTGTTTGTTTGTTTAGCATATGGCATAGAGCAGAGATGGCAAACCTTTTAGAGACCAAGTGCCCAAACTGCAACCCCAAACCCACTTATTTATCACTGGGTGCCAGGTGGGCATGGCCCACTGGATGGACATGGCTGTGGTGGTCATGGCAGACTGGGTGGGTGTGGCCAAGGTGGTCACCTCAATGTTGCTCCTGGGGGGGATGCCTGTGGGGGCCAGGCACGGTTGGGGGAGATCCAGGAGGTCTCTGGCAGGTGGGGCAGTGGGTAGGAGGCTCATCCTACGGGATGAGGTGAGGCAAGGCAGGGCAGGGGTGCCATTGTCTCAGGGCAAGGCAAGGCAGGGGCTGGGGTGGCTGTTGTCTGACACCATCAGCCCCCACACACAGAGGCCAGCGAGCGCATGGGGGCCGACGGTGTCTGTCAGCAGCCACAGCCTGCCAGCCCCTCGATCGGTGCACTCTGGGGCTCTGCAGCCTGCCGCTAACAGTTCAGAGAAGCTGCCTCTGAGTTGGCCGGCCAACAGCTGAGGAGGCAATGCAGTGGGTCGTGCCCAGGAAAAGGAGAGCATGCGAGGCCAGGAGGGATGGGACAGGGGGGAGGGAAACCAGCTGTGCTGGGATGCATCCGGCCACATGTGACCTCAGCAAATTAGCGGGCGGCTGGTTGAAGAGGGATGGTTGCCATCTCCGGGGCATGGTGCGTGTGCCCGCAGAGAGGGCTCTGAGTGCCACCTTTGGCACACGTGCCATAGGTTCACCACCACTGGCATAGAGCACTTAATAACAGTAATAACATTATATAAAAGGAGTACATAATACCATGATACGTGTATGACAGAAATGTGCAGTCAATTTTGTAAGCTTTGAGGAATCCAAGAAATTAGGTCTCAAACTTGGGCTGTTAGTTTTCCAGTCGACAAGCTCAGCATCTTTAACCACCTAGCCATCTTGCCCCCTCAGTCAGCTGTGGAATACATCAATCCCAGTGCTGAAGTTCTGGGTGTAGAGACAGAGGCTCCCCATTTAGTTCCACAAAGTTTAATGAGTATGTTATTTCTGGTATTATTATTTTTTGCCGCAGTATTCTCTATGTGCTTCTTGTAAGATAGAATTCAATCCAGCTGTCAACGCTGCTAACATCGGATGTTTTGCATTGACAACAGATGGAAATGTAGCCATCTTTTTCCCTTTCGCTTTTAGAGTTAGATGATGCTGGGGGGGGAATGTGAATCAGAGTCTGGCTAGACATAACAACACTAAACTCAGTGTAAGAATCAAGGTTATTGAACCCAGAACTGATAAAGAATTGGCGGGCTGGAGAACTGTAGAGGAAGCCCGTGCTTCAAGCTAATTGGGGAACTTGATTTTTGACTGTTAACTGGAGGAGGGAATGATGCCTTGATACTATGTGCCAGGAGAGGGGAATTCAGTTTTTGGCTTCGATTATGTAGTGTCGACATTATGCTACTCAAATAAAAGATTCTTTAAGGTAAACAATGCCTCAAAGTTCTTTTGAAGAGTTTCAGCATTATGCCAAGGTATTTTGGAAAGGGGTAGTAAGGTGGCAGGCTGTTATTGAAGTATTCATTCAGGACTTCTTTTGGTTGCTTATTATTAAGGTAGAAATGCACTGTTTCTGTTTTGCTCATGCTTGGTGTGAAACACCAGTTGGCAAAGAACTTTCCCAGGTCATTCGCATACGTGAATTTCCGTCCCTTGGTATCTGGCATGTCAGATATGTATAGACTGGACAACAAGGAAACCAACATAGAGTTCTGTGATAGGCCATTATTCAATCTTCTCCCTTTGCTTTTTCCTTTCCCATTATTATTTGAAAAGTCCTGTTGCTCAGCACATTATTAATAAGGTGGATGATGTTTTGACATGGGATGATCTGTTGTAGTTTATATAATAAACCTTCCAGACTGTATTGTAGGCCACATTCAGGTCCACAAAAACTGATGTGGTTTTAAGGCCTTGTTGGAATCCTACTTTGATGTGACTTGTTAGGCTCAGCACGCGGTCTTTGCCATTTCAATTTTGTCAAAGTCCTGCTTGTCCCCAGGAAGGTGTTCTTCAATTATAAGGCTGATCCTGTTTAGAAGTAACCATTCTAAGAGAAGATAGCTTACAAGAGCTATTGGACAATAGATTTTATACCCTGTTACTTGCTGCTAAGCAAATGCAGTTAGGAATGCATGCTGCTTGGACTTAACAGATCCTTGAGTGGGAAGAGAGATCTTGATTTCAGAAAGATCATGAGATTACAGGCATGGAGATGGATATGTGTGTGTATTTGCCTTTCCATGTTATTTATTTTCTTTCAGAGCAAGCTACCTTTAGGCCACCACTGTTGCTGTGAACTTCATAAAAATAATAACATGCACCAAAGTTGGAACAATACTTGTAAAGTTCTTTTGAGAGTTGATAGTCCTGGGAAGTGATCCTTGACTTCCAAAGGAGAAATGAAAAAAAAAATAACAGTCCATTTTTATATTAAGAATTTATAACTGTTCAAATCGGCTTGCACTATACTGATCTATAGCCCTTGGGCATACGGTCCTATTGTAAACCAGCTTCTAGAGAAAACATTGATGACTTTTCAGGCTGACCTGGCTTCAGGAAGGCAAGCAGAGTGATCCCTAAACCACACAAGTCAGGTAGCTTGAAAGGAGAAAATCTAATAATTGCCTTTCCCCTCATTTCCTTTTTGGATTATTGGTCTTGCCATGTGACTCACTTCGCTATGCCAGGACAAGTTGTTGTTGTTGTTAGTTGCGAAATCATGTCCGACCCATCGTGATCCCATGGACAATGTTCCTCCAGGCCTTCGTGTCCTCTACCATCTTCTGGAGTCCATTTAAGCTCATGCCTGCTGCTTCAGTGACTCCATCCAGCCACCTCATTCTCTGTCATCCCCTTCTTCTATTGCCCTCCATCTTTCCCAATAGAATAGAATAGAATAGAATAGAATAGAATAGAATAGAATAGAATAGAATAGAATAGAATAGAATAGAATAGAGTGGAGTGGAGTGGAGTGGAGTGGAGTGGAATGGAATGGAATGGAATAGAATAGAATAGAATAGAATAGAATAGAATAGAATAGAATAGAATAGAATAGAATAGAATAGGAATTTGTTGTTGTTAGTTGCGAAATCATGTCCCACCCACTGCAACCCCATGGGCAATGTTCCTCCAGGCCTTCCTGTCCTCTACCATCTTCTGGAGTCCATTTAAGCTCATGCCTACTGCTTCAGTGACTCCATCCAGCCACCTCATTCTCTGTCGTCCCCTTCTTCTATTGCCCTCCGTCTTTCCCAGCGTTAGGCTCTTCTCCAGTACCATGGACAGTACCAAAAGGCAGGACAAGCTAATTACAAACAAATTACAACGTCTCATGAAAACATGATGTAAAAACTTGCTGGGCTAACATCCCTGAAAAAGAAGTTCTTATGCCAAAAGACAGTAGGTTCCTTTAACTGAGAAGAAAGAGGTAGGATGATCAAGGGGGGGCAGGGCAAGGATTTGGTTCATGGAACAAACCCCACACTGTTTTTTTTTTTTTTAATGAGCTCAAAACTGCCTCTTTGTACGTGTCAAAAACAAGACCAGCCACAGAGGACTTCTCCTCTCTGCTGCCAACACTTTAAAGCAACCACTGGTCAACAGCCTGTAGCTCTGAAGGACTATTACAGGAATGAGGTTTATTCTTTATAAAATGGGATAAAAGTATGATCGTATCAGAATGAGGAGGATGTGGTTGTTCACTGCATCTCTGATGCCTTTGTAACTTTTCTTTTCAGAAATATATTTTTATATACTTGCTTCCATTGTAGCTGTTTCTGTGAAAAGAATGCAAGAGGCCACATTTAGACCTTGAGCTGAAACTTCAATTAGTTCACTATCCCAAAACTCCAAGTTATGGAACATTACTTCCTAAACCTCAGAGGTCAAATGCAATGTATAAAGCTATCAACATTAATCTTGATTAAGTTGCATTATTCTGTGCTTTTTTTGATTTTGCTCATTAAAAACCAGCAAGGGCTGGTGATTTTTGTCCTCAACAATGTTGGTTTGACTTTCACAGAACTTCTATGATGAGTTTATCCAGGTGGAAAGTTTGTTTGCATGAAGGAAGAATGTTGGGAATGGCATCCAGTTTGACTTGCATTGAAACAGAACGTGAGAATATATCGAGGATTATTGTAGTTTTAAATCTCAAATAGGTTAACTGAAAGCCAGTATAAATTCCCACATGGGCTGTGCTTGTGTCTCTTGTCAGGCACAAAAGACCAGGTCTACATGTGAACAATTAGTTTAATCAATTTATTGCTACTGGAATCTACTCAACTAATGGTTGGCTACTTAGAGTTAGATAAAGGTCAACAACACTCAACGGGGATTGGACTTGGTTTGCTAATAACCCTTTTTACTCTGTTCCCCAGGTTCTCCCATCTCTTCTCCTACAGCAGGGGTGTCAAACTCACAACACCACACAACGTGTCGCAACGTAGCACAACTTTTTTTCCATTGCCAACAATAGGGTGGGCGCGGTTTCGCCATGACGCATCTGGCCTGTGGGCCGGCTGTTTGATACCCCTGTCCTACAGTCTATGTATTGTTAGAGGGAGCCATATTTGGATAAAATTGTCCATTCCAGGATGCTTAACAACAATTTGGAGTTCTTGATCGAAGTAGAACAGGCATGTCAAACTTGCGACATCATGTGATGTATCATGACTTTTTCCCCATTGCCAGCAATGGGGTGGGCATGGTTTCATTGTGACACATCCAGCCTGCAGGCCAGCAGTTTGACATGCCTGAAATAGAGAAACAGAATTCAAAGTGGAACTCCTAGTTAGATGGGGAAAACTGTTCAATTCTGAAATTTGGGGAATAGTCTAGGGATGATCTGGGAATGCTAGAATGTTCCAATCTCTAACTGTATGCAGCTAACCTGTATGTGGGGCATCTCGGTCTACTTCATGAAATTGCTCTTGCGATAGCCTGGTTCAAGAAGAAGAAACAGATCAATGAATTTTGCATTTCTCTACCCACTTGTGCTTTAAAATATGGGATGAAACTCTCCTTTGCATCAGTCTTGATTCTTGGTACTTCCGGGATATGTCTCTGTAGTTTCCTTGTCAGGACTATGGAAGTGGTTTGCCATTGTGTTATTCTGGGATTTACTGTATTTACCTATTATTATCAACCTTGGCATTCCCTGGAGGTTTGTTATTGCTATTCTAACCAGGCACAGGCTGCTGAGTTTCCAAGTTCAGAAAAAAAATTGAACCGATGCTGGCCCTTGTCAAACTTACAATTGTATTAGGCCCACAAATTCTCTAGCTTGCTTTATTTTTAAGGTTGTTTTGTGTGCAATCTGTCCGTGATGAAAGCTGCTGCGCTCTCTGAATGTTTGCTTGCAAATGTTTCATGACCCAACTAGGTAACTTTATCAGTGCTAGAAGGTTTGCTCTCTATTTATATATTATTGTTTTGCCTGTCAGTGTTGGTGGGAATGTTCTCATTGGTTCCTTGATTGGGGTATTGTTTACTGCTTCATTGTTGGTTTGGTATTAACCCTGATGTTAATCCTTATCGGGATGTTGATTGCTGAGCGCAAACCCAACTTCCTTCTAGCACTCAAGATCTAAATCCAATTGGTAATGAAATGTCTACAAGAAAACAACCAAGCCCACAAGTAAGAGGGGGTCACGTTGTTCACTAGAGCACCAGATGGAAGAACGAGAAACAACGGTTGGAAACTGATCAAAGAGAGAAGCAACCTGGAATTAAGGAGAAACTTCCTGACAGTGAGGGCAATTAACCAGTGGAACATCTTACCCCATAAATCATGGGTGCTCCATCACTGGAGATTTTTAAGAAGAGACTAGACAATCACCTGTCTGAGATGGTATAGGTTCTCCTGATTGAGCCCATGGGCTGGACTAGAAGACATCCAAGGTCCCTTCCAGCTCCTATTCTATTCTATTCTATTCTACTCTACTCTACTCTACTCTACTCTACTCTACTCTACTCTACTCTACTCTACTCTACTCTACTCTACTCTACTCTATTCTATTCTATTCTATTCCATATTCTATTCTATTCTACTCTACTCTACTCTATTCCATATTCTATTCTATTCTATTCTATTCTATTCTATTCTATTCTATTCTATTCTATTCTATTCTACTCTACTCTACTCTACTCTACTCTACTCTACTCTATTCTATTCTATTCTATTCTATTCTATTCTATTCTATTCTATTCTATTCTATTCTATTCTATTCTATTCTATTCTATTCTATTCTATTCTATTCTATTCTATATCTCTTCTATTCTATTCTATTCTATTCTATTCTATTCTATTCTATTCTATTCTATTCTATTCTATTCTATTCTATTCTATTCTATTCTATTCTATTCTATTCTATTCTAGTCTATTCTATTCTATTCTACTCTACTCTACTCTACTCTACTCTACTCTACTCTATTCTATTCTATTCTATTCTATTCTATTCTATTCTATTCTATTCTGTAATTCTATTCTATTTACAACAAACAGCAAGATTCCATAACCCAGAGTGAAAGGTTTTGTTATTGGAGTTTGTGGAAGTGGATAAAAGTTTACAATCACTCATTTGGAATAACTTCCCTTTCCTTCATTATCAGGAAAATTGTTAGACTGTTCATCAAACCATTGTCAGCAAAGGAATTTAGAAGTCCTTGCCCCAATGAATTCAGACATAAATTGGGTGCTTTATTGAAAGTGAGCAATTGTAGCAATGTATGAATGAAGACTTGGAGAGAGTCTTCTGTTCTGTTGTCAAGATCTTGACAATGCAACACATCTGAACAGCGCACGTATCTAAGTAATGCTGAAGTCTATAGGCGTGTATTTGTAAATTAACCAATAATGGATCAGCACACTCATCTTTTTTCCTCCAAGCAAGCATATTTCCGTGAAAATTGTGGCTACAATCTCGCCCCATTATTGTCAGTTTGTTTTTAGATGGAAACTTTTAATGGAAAGAGCTAAAAATGTTTTCTACTTATGCTCAAGTCTGAAATCTTATTTTTTTTTAAATTTGAATACAGATTTTATTATACTTTTTAAAAATGGATGGCAGGCAATTTTTAAAATGCAAATAGAGGCAAGATTCACCATGTATCAAGCTGAGGGCTTTTGCAGTTAAAGGTCCATTCTTGTTAGCCCAGCCTTCTTGTTTGATATGTGCCGGCCAGTCTGATCTCTAAATACAAAACGCAGATCTTTTTATTATGTAGTCTTCTTTGTTTGATCTGTTGTATGCAAATTGGTTCTGTGGTAGCCAAATGCCACCTTAATTAGAAAAAAGGAATCTGAAATTTGGCACCTTGGCGCTCCCATTAGCTACTTCAAACAGTGTGCAGATTTGACTGAATTTATTCAGCCTGCTCTTAACTCTATTACTGATGCATATATTAATTTATCTACAGTATTTCAGTGTGAAAACATAGATCAAAACAGGAGGATGATATTCTTTTCCAAGAATAGCAACGAATATCAGGGCTTTTAGAAGAGAGAGCTGTTTTCATTTTGTGGCAGCTAGTAATATTTTGCAGTTCTGGAATTAAGAAGATTATTGAATGGTCAACATAGAACGGGACAGAAATATGTTATTGTTTAATGTGTGTGTGTGTGTGTGTGTGTGTGTGTGCATGTCTGTGCGTGAAGCGTAGGTTTTCCTGGGAATTGAACCAGCAAAAATAAAAATAAATTTGGCTGTTTTTTAATTTAAAAAATGTATTTTTTTTAAATTTAAAATTTTAATTTTTAATTAAAAATGCAGTCCCCTGGACTGCAAGGTGATCAATTCGGTCAGTCCTAGAGGAGATCAACCCTGACTGCTCTTTAGAAGGCCAGATCCTGAAGTTGAAACTCAAGTACTTTGGCCACCTAATGAGAAGGAAGGACTCCCTGGAGAAGAGCCTAATGCTGGGAAAGATGGAGGGCAAGAGAAGAAGGGGACGACAGAGAAGGAGGTGGCTGGATGGAGTCACTGAAGCAATAGGCATGAGCTTCAACGGACTCCAGAAGATGGTAGAGCACAGGAAGGCCTGGAGAAACGTTGTTCATGGGCTCGCGATGGGTCGGACATAACAACAAAAAGAAAAATTAATTATCAATGATTTAAAATTGGATTTTTATGGGAGAGAATTCCTTTCTCTTTTTATTTTGCGTTTGACCAAAGAAAAAGTTTACGAAGTTATGATTGGGAAGAACTCTCTTCCTGGCTTCTATCTTCTGTTTTAGCTTGCTTCTTCTTCTTCTTCTTCTTCTTCTTCTTCTTCTTCTTCTTCTTCTTCTTCTTCTTCTTCTTCTTCTTCTTCTTCTTCTTCTTCTTCTTCTTCTTCTTCTTCTTCTTCTTCTTCTTCTTCTTCTTCTTCTTCTTCTTCTTCTTCTTCTTCTTCTTCTTCTTCTTCTTCTTCTTCTTCTTCTTCTTCTTCTTCTTCTTCTTCTTCTTGAGCCGTTATCAATTTATAGGTAAAAAGATGCAAAATATTCACATCAAAAAAAGATGAAAATGCTAGCGTTGTTATTTTAGCCCATTGGAAGAAAATTTGAAAAGCAGTGATATACAGGTCATCCTCAACTGATGGCCAGAATTGAGCCCCAGATTTCTGTTGCAAAGTGAAATATTGTTGTTAAGTGAGTTTTGCCTCATTTTACGACTTTTCTGGCCACATTTGTTAAGCGAATCACTACAGTTGTTAGGTTAGTAGCACGGTTGTTAAGTGAATCTGGCTTCCCCATTGACTTTTCTTGTCAGAAGGTCACAAAAGGTGATCACATGACCCGGGGCCCCGCAACCGTCATAAATACGAGTCAGTTGCCAAGTGTTCGAATTTTGATCACATGACCGCAGTTTGACGCAATGAAGATAGATAGAAAATAGGCCTAAGATACAGGAGGATCTGCACAGACTTGAACACTGGGCGCTATCTAACAAAATGAAATTCAATGGTGAAAAAAGTAAGGTTCTACATTTAGGCAAGAAAAACCAAATGCACAGGTATAATATAGGGGGTACCTTGCTCAATAGTAGCAACTGTGAGAGGGATCTCAAGAGTCCTAGTGGACAATCACTTAAATATGAGCCAGCCGTGTGCTACAGCTGCCAAAAAAGCCAACACAGTGCTGGGCTGCGTTAACCGAGGGATAGAATCAAGATCACGTGAAGTATTAAGGACTGGTATTTCTTTTGAAAACAATAGTGAGGATCTAACCATATAAATGAAAGAATTTTGGATTTATTTGATTACAATTTTTTGACTGGATCAATAACCCATGGATACTACCTAATGTCAGTCTGAGCAGATCTGTGTCAATGTGTCTCTTCCACTTTTTGGCTTTATTCCACTGCAGCACTTTCTGAATTAAAATCAGCAACAAATAAACTGGAGCATCTGTTTTTTGTCGTTGAATGCCTAGGGAGCTATTTGTATAATTTTCTAAAATGCCAGTGCACATCTTTTGCAGATGTTTGCAGTTTTGCCCTCCGTTTCCACATGTATTATCCACGCTGAGCTCAGGTTTGGCAGATGTAATTGCCAAAAAAATATCAGACAGATTCCTTTTTCTTCCCAACTCGGAAATGTGGCAGCAGACCAGAAAGTTGATATAACAGAATAACAGAGTTGAAGGGGACCTTGGAGGTCTTCTAGTCCAACCCCTGCTCAAGCAGGAGATCCTACCATTCCAGGCAAGTGGCTGTCCAATCTCTTCTTCAAAACCTCCAGTGATGGAGCACCCACAACTTCTGGAGGCAAGGCGTTCCACTGGTTGATTGTTCTCACTGTCAGGAAATGTCTCCTTAGTTCTATGTTGATTAGTTCCTATCCATTGTTTCTTGTCATGCCTTCAGGTACTTTGGAGAATAGGTTGACCCCTTAAAATGGCAGCCCCTGAAATATTGGAGCATGGCTATCATGTCACCTCTATTTCTTCTTTGCACTAGACTAGACATACTTAATTCCTGCAACCGTTCTTCGTATGTTTTAGCCTTCAGTCATCTTTGTCATTCTTCTCTGAACTCTTTCTAGAGTCTCACCATCTTTTTTTATGTTATGGCGACCAAAACTGGAAGCAGTCTTTCAAGGTCTTCCCAAGACATTATAAAGTGGTATTAACACTTCACGTGATCTTGATTCTATCCCTATATAGACCTACATGGTCTGACTATGTGTGTGTTTGTGATAATCTCTGGAAGAGCAAGGTTATGGGACATAATTTGTACCGTTACCTTTACCTTATCTTCATTCCTTTCTTCCATGGCAGATTTGGGACACACTCAGTCTGAAAAGTATGAATATTAAAAGATGGCTATTTCTATAATTCCCTGAAAAAGCAGATTTACAGATGTGCAGTAACTATATTGCCTCATTTATATGACTGAAACAGAATGGAAAACAATTAATTAATTTAGATGGTAATAGAACACATTCGCTAAACAGGGACAGTTTACTTTCCCCACCAGTTCCATCAATCAACAATAGCACAGAATAACACAAATATTGGGAGAAATAAAATTAGGCCTGCACCTCAACGGTGTCTCTTCCAGGGTCATCCATAGGGTATGTGTTTGGTATGCTGAAAAAGTCAAGATGGCAGTCACAACTGCATAAGCTGTCATCCTTTTTAAAGGATGGGCCTTTGATCAGATGGTCACAAGCAATCTCTTGAGCTTTTGAACTCTGTACAGCTCCTGCTCCTTCTTAACTGCTCCTGTGATGTCAGAAGGGAAAGAAGGAAAAGAGGAAAATAATTTACATTGTTCTAAAACCCAGAATTTTTTTTTAAAGTGTTTTTACGGTCAAGATAGAGTAGGACAACCATTTTTATACAAACTTGGAACTTCATGGCATTCAGTAGATCATAGTTTCTATATCTTTTAGAAAGTAAGAACTTCTTCTTCTTCTTCTTCTTCTTCTTCTTCTTCTTCTTCTTCTTCTTCTTCTTCTTCTTCTTCTTCTTCTTCTTCTTCTTCTTCTTCTTCTTCCTCTTCTTGTTTCTGTTTCTTGTTTTTATTTCTGTTTCTTCTCGTTGTTTCTGTTTCTTCTTGTTTCTGTTTCTTCTTCTTGTTTGTTTCTTCTTTCTGTTTCTGTTTCTTCTTGTTTCTGTTTTTTGTTTCTGTTTCTTCTTGTTGTTTCTGTTTCTGTTTCTTCTTGTTGTTTCTGTTTCTTCTTGTTTCTGTTTCTTCTTGTTGTTGTTTGTTTCTTCTTTCTGTTTCTGTTTCTTCTTGTTTCTGTTTCTTCTTGTTGTTTCTGTTTCTTCTTGTTTCTGTTTCTTCTTGTTGTTTGTTTCTTCTTTCTGTTTCTGTTTCTTCTTTCTGTTTCTTCTTCTTCTTCTTCTTCCTCCTCCTCCTCTCCCCCTTTTTATCACTTTAAGTGTTGAGGGAGATTCAAATGAGAAATTAATAGTATGAATTGCAACCACACAAAATTAGTTTCCTATTACTTTAAGGAGTCTTTAAAAAGAAAGGGGAACAGATAAATATAAAATCACACATACCTTCCCCATACAGATTGATCGGCACTAAGTCACAACAATACATGCTTACAGTAGCATGAATATTCATATTGTTGTTGTTTGTAAATGTGGTTCCTTTCTGGGGAAAAATCTGCATGCCATGGTGAGTTTAATATGTTCCATGATTTTAGCCATGCAGACCATGATTTTAGTTCCATTATTTTTGGGTCGTGGAGGGAGTGTTCCACAAATTTATTTGAACCACATTCAGACTGCTTGAGTTGGATGATAATAATGTATTATGGGTTGGATGATAATAATGGGTTGGATGATAATAATGTATTATGAAAACCTAATTCTTGGGTTGGATGATAATAATGTATTATGAAAACCTAATTCTTGGGTTGGATGATAATAATGTATTATGAAAACCTAATTAATTATTGAGAGGAGGTGAGTGGGAAAAGAATGAAGGGCAATGGATGAATGCCATTTTATATATTATTTACTCATTTTCATAATGTTAAATTAAAGTCAAATTCTAAAAAAAAAAAAAACTAGCCAGAACTCTTCAAACTTTCAAAAAAGAGGGCATCGGGTCTTACTGGAAAATTTGTTAAGTCTTCGAAAAGTATTTCTATCTCAGCCTTTTCCAGCTTGGTGTCTTTCAGACTACAACAACTAGAATCCTCAATTGACTAAGAAATCAAGGATTTTTTTTCTCCCACCAGGAACTAAGAACATGAAACAACTGTGTAAGGACCCACCCCACTTTGCATCTTAAGAAGACAGAACTCTTGGAATAATTCTTCCAACAGGAATCCTTTATTAAGAGAAAATGGTTGCAGGCGTTCTAGACAGGACTTGGGGTCCAAGCTCTCCCATTCAAGGTTTTAAGGGGTTCCCCAGTAGTCCCACCCAATCACCCCCCCCTCTTCCAGAGACAGGTTCAGGCATCACAATCCCACCCCCTTTTCCTTTCTGCCGGCTGGATGGAGACTTCAGAGAAAACTACATGAAAGGTAAATAGCCTCCTTTGTTATGATAAGGCCTTTTGGTGCTATCCACATTCAATCCTTTTGAAGTTGTACCAAAGGAAGTAAGGGCCATAAAGCACCTTTGTTCACCCCCTTCCCTTTCTTGTATGACAGAATCCAGAGAGGGCAGAAATGGGGTTTTCTATAATTGATAACTGGAGATGAAGTATAATTGGATTCTGACAAACTGTTTAGGATGTTCCAGACATTGTCCATCTTTTAAATTGGCAGCATCCAGAAAACAATAGAGTCTTCCAGAAAATTAAGTCATAGAAAAAGAGCCATTTTGGAGAGTCCAGGCTGAGATATTGTGGCAGAAAATGGAACATTCTAGAGAGAAGTAGCAAAAATACTGTTGTTTTTTTCACATATTCCTAATCCAGTTGGTGTCCAGTTGGGTAAGGTTAACTGAAGACATTTTGTCTGGGATTTCTCTGCAGCTTATGACTTTTGCTAATGTTAAGTATACTGCCACTGCAACACTAATTTTAAGGGAGTACATTTAGAAATCTGTATAGTTGAGACCAATTTTTATCTCTTGATTTCACACACATAAATTATGAAAAACCTTCAGAATTCAATAGTTCTGTTGTTGAATTGGGTTGCTAGCTCAGTGAGGCTATATAGGCCTGTTTCTGAATTCAGAAATGCTCAGACGATAGTTAGGATAGCAAATAAAACTTAAAGCCATAATTAATTGAACCCCCACCCCAAAAATACAATAATATAATGATTAAAAAAAAACCTCTTCCTAATTAAGAGAAATATATTTGCCTGCCATCCTAGTCTTACATGTTTTTGTAGGGAATTTCAAAACCCAGAAACCAAATACACAGGTATAGTATATGGGGGTACCTTGCTCAATAGTAGCAACTGTGAGAGGGATCTCAAAGTCCTAGTGGACAATCACTTAAATGTGAGCCAGCCGTCTGCTGCAGCTGCCAAAAAAGCCAACACGGTGCTAGGCTGCATTAACAGAGGGATAGAATCAAGATCACGTGAAGTATTAATAGCACTTTACAATGCCTTGGCAAGGCCACACTTGGAATACTGCATCCAGTATTGGTCACCACGATATAAAAAAGATGTTGAGACTCTAGAAAGATAATTAGGGGACTGGAGGCTAAAACATATAAGGAATGGTGTCTGGAATTGGAAATGTCTAGTTTAATGAAGAGAAGGACGAGGGGGGACAAGATAGCCATGTTCCAATATCTCAGGGGCTGCCCCAAAGAAGAGGGAGTCAAGCTATTCTCCAAAGTGCCTGAAGGCAGGACAAGAAGCAATGGATGGAAACTAATCAAGGAGAGAAGCAACCTAGAACTAAGGAGAAACTTCCTGACAGTTAGAACAATTAACCAGTGGAACAACCTGTGTTCAAGTGATGCTCCAGTTGTTGTTATTATTATCATCATCATCATCATCATCATCATCATCACCACCACCACCACCACCACCACCACCACCAGTGGTGGGATTCAGCCAGTTCGCACCACTTTGGCAGAACCGGTAGCTAATATTTTTGTTGCCCAGGCCCAAGAATGGACTTCTGGAAGCGGCATCCACACACAGAACCGGTTGTTCACCTGTTTGAATCCCACCACTGATCATCACAAATCTAATACAGAACTATGATTGTCTCAGAATATTTGGGTAATGGTCAACCTCTACTTAAATTTTCAAAAACCCTTCCTGGTTGGCTATCATTCTAAAAAAGAAATAATTGGATTTGCCTCTCCTTATCTGCCATCAATGTATCTCTTTCTTGCGATTAAGGCCCTATTTTATGATTACAAGTAAAGTGGGTTCCATTAGCTTGAATTGTATCACTGTGCAGAAACAGGAGTCTATTTAATCAGTCAGATTTGATGAACATGAAATTACACTCAGATGTCAAACGTTGGCATGTATCTGTGAGTACATGCTGGATTTGGTTTTGACGAGGAGCTGGTTTCAATTTCACCCTTCAACAAATCAAGAAAATCCAGCAACTGTGGAGTAAGATGCTCTTAAATGGGAATGATCCAGGCATAGGGAAGAGAGTTATAGTAATCAGGTCCTGATCTCAGGTATTTCGTCCTTGTTCAGTTGCATCTAGCTTTTCTGGGCAAGATTAAATATTATGTTATGGTATCATCAGTGGAGGATTTCATTGTAAAGGAGTGAAAATAATATACATCCTTCCAAGGAATCCACTCCTAACTTTGTTTTTTCCTCAATTTCTTCTCCAACAAATATTTCATCTACTGAACCCTCTAATTTCCTTAGAATGTCACTTTCAGAGATTACCGGCAACTGTAGCTTGAAATGTGCTGTAGGTGCACATTTTCCTTTGATCTATTTGTCCTTGAACTAAAGATATGAGCGGGTATGAAAGCCGCCCATCCATTTTCTTTCTTAGTTATACTTGGGTTCAACAAACAATTATTTTCTTTATTGGAAAGGTTGACTGTGATAAGCCTGTGGATTTCTGTCCTTGTGTTTTGTGCTTTTCCTTGGGTTAGCTTTGAACTAAGGTGCTGGAGAAGAACTCCTGTGAGTCCCCTGGACTGCAAGGTGATCAAACCACTCAATCCTAGAGGAGATCAACCCTGACTGTTCTTTAGAAGGCCAGATCCTGAAGCTGAAACTCAAGTACTTTGTCCACCTAATGAGAAGGAAGGACTCACTGGAGAAGAGCCTGATGCTGGGAAAGATTGAGGGCAATAGAAGAAGGGGACGACAGAGAATGAGGTGGCTGGATGGAGTCACTGAAGCAATAGGCATGAGCTTAAATGAAGATAGTAGAAGACAGGAAGGCCTGGAGGAATGTTGTCCATGGGTTGACGATGGGTCAGACATGACTTTGCAACTAACAACAACAACAGTAGATGGATGGATGTGATGGATGGATGCACTGCTTTTATTTAATCTTCTGGATGGACCTTCCTGTCACATAGACACAACATCGGACCATGTAGTAGTTGAAACATGTAGCTGTTCCAGAGAAATGGAAGGCAGCTAATCACAAAATGTCTGCTGATGCATTGTTCTTCTGGGCATAAATTTGTAGATCTGATGTGCAGCTTCACTGGCATCAAAACAACTTGATACTGTTAACAGGACATAAGTGGACTGCCATGCCAGGAAGAATGGAAAAACACTCTGATGTTTGCATCAGACAATTATCAAAATATCCTCTGCATACATTTGTAGTGTCCAGAAAGCCTTTTCCCACTCAGTCATTTTAAAAACGATTGAACGTTCCCCCAAAGCCAGAAGGGAATAAGAAATTTGCCAAAAAGAATGCAGTCCAATGATTACAACTCTTAGGTGAGTGAATCAAATATTCTCCTTTATAAAAGGTATTTCTATCATTTCTTCCCTTGTATTTCCTGTTGCTAGTCCTCAAGATACTATCAATCAGAATGAGTGAAGAAGAGTTACTTGTGCACCAATGGGTTCTGCAGATTTATTGGTCATGGTTCTGTGCTGTTTCCACCTAGCTGATAATGAGCCACACCCTGATTACACACAATCACCTTGCTGCAGGAACAAGGGGACTGGAGGCTAAAACATATAAAGAACGGTTGCTGGAATTGGGCATGTCTAGTTTAATGAAGAGAAGGACGAGGGGGGACAGGATAGCAGTGTTCCAGTATCTCAGGGACTGCCCCAAAGAAGAGGGAGTCAAGCTATAGCGCCTGAAGGCAGGACAAGAAGCAACGGATGGAAACTCATCAAGGAGAGAAGCAACCTAGAACTAAGGAGAAACTTCCTGACAGTGAGAACAATTAACCAGTGGAACAACCTGCCTCCAGAAGCGGTGAATGCTCCAACACTGGAAGTTTTTAAGAAGAGATTGGAGAGCCATTTGTCCGAAATGGTATAGGGTTTCCTGCCTGAGCAGGGGGTTGGACACCTATTACTATTGGTACTACCCTTGCTTGCCTTTGTCACAGTCTTTCTATTTCTATTTGTAGGTCTTTGTATTTTGTTATCTTCTCCAGTTCTTTCTCTTCTATTCTGCTGTCTCCAGGCACTGCCACGTCCACTATCCAGACTTTTTTGTCTTTCTTATCGACAATTGTTAAGTCTGGGGTGTTATGTTGCAGGTGCTTGTCTGTTTGAATTCTGAAGTCCCAGAGCAGTTTAATTTTATCATTTTCTATGACTTTCTCTATTTTATGATCCCACCAGTTTTTGCTTACAGGCAAATGATATTTTTTGCAGATCTTCCAATGCACCATTGTTGCTACTTTGTCATGCCGCTGCTTGTAATCAGTCTGTGCAATCTTCTTGCAACAGCTTACCAAGTGGTCCACTGTTTCTTCAGCTTCTTTGCATAGGCGGCACTTACTGTCTGTTGCTGTCTTCTCAATTTTGACTTTGTATGCATTTGTCCTTAAGGCTTGGTCTTGTGCAGCCAGAATTAGTCCCTCGGTCTCTTTCTTCAATTTTCCTGCTCTTAGCCATTGCCAGGTTTTATTATTATCTGCTTTCCCAGCTATTTTTTTCATGTATTGGCCATGTAGTGCTTTGTCTTCCCATGCCTCTATTCTGTTCTTCATTTGGTCTTTCTTGTAGGCCAGTTTGGTCTCTCCAGTAGTTAGTAAGCCTTCCTGATATACTAATTTCAGTGCATCTTCATCATTGTTCTTCAGATATTCTTCCAAAGCCATTTTTTCTTCTTCAACCATCTGATGTACTTGTAGCATTCCACGCCCACCTATTTGCCTTGGTAGATAAAGTCTATCAATGTCACTGCGTGGATGAAGGGCATGATTCATTGTCATTATTTTTCTGGTCTGCCTATCCATTGCTTTTAGTTCTGCTTGAGTCCAGTCCACTATTCCAGCTGTGTACCTAATGACTGGGATTGCCCAGGTGTTGATTGCCTTTATGGTATTTCCTCCATTGAGTTTGGATTTTAAGATCTTCTTCACTCTCTTGATGTATTCACCTCTAATCTTTTTCTTGACTTCAGTGTGCTTGATGTTGTCAGCTTGAAGGATACCCAAGTATTTGTAGTACTCTTCCTCATCCAGACTCTTAATGTTATTTTCGTGGGGCATCTTGATTCCTTCAGTTTTCACTGAAGATGATTATTATTATTATTATTATTATTATTATTATTATTATTATTATTATTATTATTATTATTACTATTATGTGGGAGATCCTTTCCTTTCTTGGTTCTGTAATCCTGTGACAATTTTTATTTGGTTATTTATGTACACATCAAGTTTAAAGACCATCCACTTCACTGGCAGAGCAATCCTTTGAAATTAATTGTGCAGGGTGAGAATTTTTTGACCTGCTTTGAATTGAAATTTCAGTCTTTGTATGTGTGTGTATATGTATGTGTATATAAATATAAATATGTACATAATTTATTCTTGCCTTGGATCAATTTAGCTCTGGCATGCTTTCATCCCATTTTCAGCGTCATTATGTATTTACACCAAAGTAAATGCCCCATGCAGCTTGTAATTACTCATATTGCCAGGGGATTTGAAAATGTGGGGAAGTCTTGCCTCCAAACTGATTAAGAAAGAAGGGATTTAAAATTACAGCAAAGTGGCTTTGCGGGTTGCTATTTCTGCTTTTCAAGCAGAAGCATTAAGCGAGCAACAATCCTTGAAAGACAGGAACATATCAAGATAGATCACCAAATATTTACTGAGTAACTCAAGGAGAACAGGAACTTCATTTTTCTTTTTTTTAAAAAAAGTTATATTAATATTCTACCATCCAGATCCGACTGCTGAGGAATATTAATAAGTATGCTAACGTTTGTTAAATGAAGAAACAAAAGCATAATCCGTGAAGCGCATTGTGAAAAGTCAACAGCCAAAGAAGGCAGACATTGTCTCATACAAATAGGTACCGCTTAACGCTCAGAATGAAGCAGTAATTAAAAATAGACTGAACTAAGCAACAGCTTATACAGCCCAGGTCTGTTTTCTAAATTGCCAGGGATGTTGAGGAATATTTAGTAATAGTAATAGTAGTAATAGTAATAAAGTTGGAGGTCATCTAGTCCAAACCCCTGCTCAGGCAGGAAACCCTATACCATTTCGGACAAATGGCTGTCCAGTCTCTTCTTAAAAACTTCCAGTGTTGGAGCATTCACCGCTTCTGGAGGCAGGTTGTTCCACTGGTTAATTGTTCTAACTGTCAGGAAGTTTCTCCTTAGTTCTAGGTTGCTTCTCTCCTTGATGAGTTTCCATCCGTTGCTTCTTGTCCTGCCTTCGGGTGACTTTGGAAAATAGCTTGACTCCCTCTTCTTTGGGGCAGCCCCTGAGATATTGGAAGACTGCTATCATGTCCCCCCTCGTCCTTCTTTTCATTAAACTAGACATACCCAATTCCAGCAACCATTCCTTGTATGTTTTAGCCTCCAGTCCTCTAATCATCTTTGCTGCTCTTCTCTGTATTCTTTCTAGAATCTGAACATCTTTTTTACATTGTGGTGACCAAAACTGGATGCAGTATTCCAAGTGTGGCCTTAGCAAGGCATTGTAAAGTGGTATTAACCCTTCACATGATCTTGATTCTATCCCTCTGTTAATGCAGCCTAGACTGTGTTGGCTTTTTTGGCAACTGCAGCAAACGGCTGGCTCATATTTAAGTGATTGTCCACTAGGACTCCGAGGTCCCTCTCACAGTTACTACTATTGAGCAAGGTACCCCCTATACTATACCTGTGCATTTGGTTTTTCTTGCCTAAATGTAGAACCTTACTTTTTTCACCATTTAAGATGGATACACTGACAAAATTAATTCTTAATGAGTAGAGGATGCTGAGGATGTTGGAAGAGATAAAAGCTTTGTGTTCCCATTTACAGTTCATTACACTGTAAATTGTGTCTGGGGAATTGTAGGCAAGTTTGGATATTCCTTTTATCCTGACAAAGATTTTGTTGAACCTGTTGTTGTTTGAGTACAGAATAAAACATTTTTTTCATAAGGATTTCATGAACCTCTGTAGGACAGTTGAATCAACTTGCCAAATTTTTACCGATATTTTATGGTGCTGAAGAATATATGCTTACAAACTTTTTCCAAAGTTGCCAAAGGAGAATTTCAGCCAGCTACTCAGGAAAGAAATGGTTATATTGAGGTTAGAGATGAGGACTTTGATGAATTAGTCAAACTGTTAAAAATAGGAATTTAGAGAATGCATCACTTTCTATCGTTTATGTAATTTGCAATCTCTTTACTCTTATTTCCTCTGGAAAACTCCCTCACAAACTAGCAATCCCACAAAAATAAATTTGGGTAGGAGAAGTTACCCAGCTCTCAGAAACCTGCAAGTTAGGTTTCTGAAAGAGAAATAATGGGATATTTCATTATTATGTTTAATTTGAAGCACTATCTTCAAAGTAAAGGAACTTTATTGGAGTCCGGTCAGCTCTCAGTTGAGTTGGAACTGTCACCTTATTTCAGTTATGAAAGTTTTGTTGCAAAAAATATGATTTTTTTTATTTAAATAAATACAGAGTCCAGAAATAGGCAAGGTAAGTGGAAGAGATGGAGATGTTTATATCTCTTCACCTTCTTTGGAAGCCTGACTATGATTTTGTATGGAATAAGCAGAACCAAGGAATTCTCAGATACCATGTTTTATTCCATGAAGAGATAGATCTGAATCCGAGCTTAATTGTTCTACTGTTCAGAAGGCTTGTCAACTTGAGAGTGCCAAAGCTACTCATCTGTCAAACTCCTATTAAGAATTGCCAATCTCTTCCTTGTATTCTAGGATAATGGCTGTGAGAAAAGATCTGAAGATTACTTTAAGATTATCTTGCAGCTACATTGAGGTTTAGATCCACCAATGCTGATTCCCAGGGTCTTGTCTATCCTTTATGGTGCAGTCAAAGCCACAAGAACCTGTGAAGGCAATTACGTACAGAGAATTTCAGGAATGGCCTTCTGCAAATCCATTGCCAGAAAGTTCTTCTTCTTGTTGTTAGTTGCGAAGTCATGTCCGACCCATCACGACCCCACAAACAACATTCCTCCAGGCCTTCCTGTCCTCTACCATCTTCTGGAGTCCATTTAAGCTCACGCTTCCTGCTTCAGTGACTTCATCCAGCCACCTCATTCTCTGTCGTCCCCTTCTTCTATTGCCCTCCATCTTTCCCAGCATTAGGCTCTTCTCCAGGGAGTCCTTCCTTCTCATCAGGTGGCCAAAGTACTTGAGTTTCAACTTCAGGATCTGGCCTTCTAAAGAGCAGTCGGGGTTGATCTCCTCTAGAACTGACCGGTTTGATCACCTTGCAGTCCAGGGGACTCACAGGAGTCTTCTCCAGCACCATAGTTCAAAGGCCTCAATTCTTTGGCACTCAGCCTTTCTTATGGTCCAACTTTCACATCCATACATTGTAACTGGGAAAACCATGGCCTTGACTATACGTACTTTTGTTGGCAGGGTGATGTCTCTGCTTTTTAGTATACTGTCTTGATTTGCCATAGCTTTCCTCCCCAGGAGCAAGCGTCTTTTAATTTCTTGGCTGCAGTCCCCATCTGCGGTGATCTTGGAACCCAGGAAAATAAAATCTGTCAGTACCTCCATTTCTTCCCCATCTATTTGCCAGGAATTGAGAGGGCCGGATGCCATGATCTTGGTTTTCTTAATGTTGAGTTTCAAAGAAAGTAATAGGGGGATTTTATTTGGAGGTAGAAAGTTTCCTACTAAATTAGAATACAAGGAAAGATAAAACTTACTGGGAAGAGGCTAAAACAGAACTTGTAGAAGTGAATTGGAGAGTTTGGTGGAGTTGATCACACACACACGCACACACACACAAACACGAATGTGATATACCTGGAGAGAAATGAAAATGTTCTTTATCCCTTGAGAAGGTATTTACAGAACATTTGGGTAGACCATGTTCAATGAAATCTGAAGGGAGAGAAAAGGTAGACCTCCATTAAAAAAAATATGAAAAGAGCTTCTGGTATTATTATTTTACTTCAGTTAATTTCTCTAGCTAGTTATTACTCTAACAATGATATTCACTCCTTAACCCTTTCAGAAAAACACACTGCCTGAAAAAAAATAATCTAAGGTCTTCCTTTGTTCCTCAGCAGCTAGGTAGGAATTCTCAAAATTGTGCTCATTTGCCACTGCGAGACAAATGTTAGAAAGAACGGGAAAATGTGCCTATGCTGAGGTAATAATACCATAAATAAGAGAATCAATCTTGCCCTTGACAAATTTCCATGAAAAATATCTAAAAGAAATCAATGTTCATTGCAATGTGATAATTGTGAAGCCTTTAGCTGTGTTTTGCTGTGAGTTTCTTTCAACTTTCCTTCAATATTTCCTTTTCAGCCCCTCTTTCAAAATAAAATTGGTCCAAATTATAGAAAATGGGTATATTAGGGTAACTTCGTGTATAAACAGAATCAACAACATGCCTGAACAATTTATTTTGGTTACAGGTAGCTTCTTTGAGAAGTTAACTTCTTTAAAGACATACTGTTCATAAAGGGTATTTTCTTCAAAATATCCAGCGGAAATTTATGAAAAATTCAACATATCCTATTCTCTCGCATCCTAAGCTAATTCATGCAGAAGGCGGTTGAAGTTTCACTGGCTTTCAAGATGATTCAAGCAAGTTATAGTATTCATTTTGTTCTCTATCATGTTTAGGATTAAAAACTTAAAGACGTAAGTTAAGCATTTTGGGGGATGGAATTGAGAAGTTGGCTCATGGCAAACAGTTTTATTTTTCACCTCAAGTAAAACATTTGAACCAGTAAAACTTGAATTGGGTTACACTTTATGACTTTATAACTTTATGACTTTATAACTCTTAGTGAGAAGTTGGAAAAGGATACTTTTCCTGATAACAATGGAAACTTTTTGATTTTGTTGTTGTTAGTTCAACAACATTGCAGCCCCATGGACAACGTGTTCAACCCATTGCAGCCCCATGGACAACGTTCCTCCAGGCCTTCCTGTCCTCTACCATCTTCTGGAGACCCTTTAAGCTCACACCTACTACTTCAGTGACTCCATCCAACCACCTCATTCTCTGTGGTCCCATTCTTCTGTTGCCCTCCATCTTTCCCAGCATTAGGCCCTTCTCCAGTGAGTCTTTCCTTCTCATTAGGTGGCCAAATTACTTGAGTTTCAACTTCAGGATCTGGCCTTCTAAAGAACAGACAGGGTTGATCTCCTCCAGGACTGACTGGTTTGATCGCCTTGTAGTCCAGGGGACTCACAGGAGTCTTCTCCAGCACCTTAGTTCAAAGGCCTCCATTCTTTGGCGCTCAGCCTTTCTTATGGTCCAACTTTTTGATTTTAGATTTTGATGATTAGAATGATTTTGTTATTATAGAAATGGCTTCCAATGTTGTGAAATGTAAAGCCAAAGATTTGAGGTTACATTTTTTTCCTGTATTTTACTGCCCTGAAAAATGTCAGAAGTCGCCAATTTATTTTCTCTTTCTTTTTAAGCTTTTTCTTTTTCTTAGTTTTCTAGCTCCCCCCCCCCCCCGGTATTTATATTTTATAATGAAACTTGATTAAAAAAAAATCCTGAAATTTTAAGGAGTAACAGATCCTCCAGGTCTCACATGTAGAGGGGGCCCAGAGATAGCACCAAACACCTGATTTACTGCCCAGAGTAACTTATTATGAGATTGGTGGCCACATAAATTTGATGAATAAATAATGTTTGTCAGATTACCTTCCTACGTAGAAGAGGCAGAAGGAAGAACTTAGGAAACATCTGCATAAGTCGTTCTCTTTTCTTTTCACCAACACCTCCCAATGCCACATGCTATTTCCATGGTGGCAAACCTGTGGCACGCAGAGCTCTCTCTGTGGGCACGTGCGCCATTGCCCCAGTCCTAGACCTTCAGCTGGGTTTTATAAAACCTTTTCACTTTAGGCCTCCGCTCCCGTGTGCAAAAAAAAAGGTTCAATCAATCAATCAATTTCAACTTCTCACGGAAAAAAAAGATCTTGCAAAGTTGGAATTGATTGATTGAACTTTTTAGTCCCACCCAGTCTGCCGTTACCACTGTGGCCACCTCCACCCAATGGGCCACACCCACCCAATGAGCCATGCCCACCTGGCTCTGAACAATACATAAGTGGATTTTGGGTTGCAGTTTGGGCACTCGGTCTCTAAAAGGTTCACCATCATTGTGCTATTTGAATATAGGCAACTGCACAATTGAAGGGAGAGGAAAGATGCTCTGGTCAAGTTCCAGCTGAGAAGCCCAACGAAGTGATGGTCAAGAAATGCCTGGCCGATGCATAGGAAAGGAGGAGGGGGAAAGTGAACAAAGAAAGAATCTACAGCACAGGAATCTGTTTCAAAAGTTATTTTTGCCTTCGATAGACAACAACGAAACTTGACAGACAATGAAAGTTGACAGACAAAAACTAAATAGCCAAGAGGTTAGGTTAAATATAAGCAGCCCAGTTAGCCTCTAGAGATTGGATAGCAAAGATGCAAATGGTAAATATCTATATTTTGTGAAGCAACTGTTTGTGATGGAATTTTTAGCGGTAGCCTCAGGCCTTCTGAATATTAAGGGAAAGAGAGGTGAAAAGTGTTGTAGTTTCTTGTTCCTCCCTTTCTGTTGTGGTAGGAAGTAATCATGCATGACAGGGCTGGTTTCGATAAAATGATTCCTCTTCTTCAGGAATGACCCTATTTTGCAGACTTTTTAAAAGTCAGCTGCATTAGTTGATGGTTAGACATAGTAATGAATAAATTTATCTGAAAATGTATTAATTTGAGTATAATATCCTATATAGATAGAGAGGGAGATTTGTAAGAAATAATGTGCATATATATTTACTATGTTATTGTTTGTTTTTAAACAAATGGATCGCCATGTTTCCATGTGGGTTCTTAAGCTGTGTTGGTGTAAAATGGAAAACTAATAAAAATTGTTTTGGGAAAAAAGTCAGCTGCATTGATCCAAGAATGTTGACTCAGAAGCTTCAAGTACATCTGGTGGATGTTCAACGTGCTTTCCTATTCTTTCCCTTTTTAATTTTTTAAGTTTTAATTTTTTTAAAAAAATAATAATTAATTTTAATTAATGTTTAATTCAACAACTCCAGACAGCAAATTAAAAATAACAAGAAAAACATCATCCTCAACCATAACAACAAAGAAAAGAACAACTTAAAAACATAAATGACCTGGTGCCACACACATTTCCACATGAACAACCTCTTAAAATGAGCAGCAGTTTCCCTCTAGAGTTAAGCACAAGCTGTAGATCAGTGGTTCTTAACCTGTGGGTCGGGACCCCATTTGGGGTCGAACGACCATTTCACGGGCGTCGCCAAACAATGCAGTCCACCATTTTTTCCCCCTTTTCCTTAGCTGTGCTACTCCCTCTTGAATAGATTCTAATTCTATTGGCTTTCAAAAGGTCATCTAGTCCAACCCCCTGCTCAGGCAGGAAACCCTATACCATTTCAGACAAATGGCTATCCAGTCTCTTCTTAAAAACTTCCAGTGTTGGAACATTCACCGCTTCTGGAGGCAAGTCGTTCCACTGGTTAATTGTTCTCACTGTCAGGAAGTTTCTCCTTAGTTCTAGGTTGCTTCTCTCCTTGATTAGTTTCCCTCTGTTGCTTCTTGTCCTGCCTTCAGGTGCTTTGGAAAATAGCTTGACTTTCAGATTTGTAAGATTGATGTCAGCCCTCACAGATAAACCATACAGGAAGCCCAACCAGATGTGTTAAATCTATTTTATTGTCGGGCTACATTAACAGAATCTCTCAAGCATTTTATAATCTGATAATGATAAGACAACATATAATGGTAGAAGCCACAATAATATCATTCACACAGTGATATCATCACTACAGGTCTTTCACACGAAGATGCAGCTGACATAAAGTACATAATTTATAATCTTGGGATGTAATGTCACTTGTTCCCTTCTTCATCCTTTCCTTTCCTTTCCTTCATATTACCAAATGAAAGTAAGATAATTTGGTTTATAGAACGAAACCATGTAAGCACCCAGAGATTCATATTTTAGGATTCTTAATAGATATTCTGGTCTCCTTCAAAGGAATCTTGGTCATTCTTTTCCAAAGTTAAACAAGGATAGGATGCATTGATGAGTCTGTTCCATGCTAGCTGCTTAAGAGGTGTTTTAGCTTACATTCTTTATTGTTAGTTTCTGTTAATTGGTTTGTTCATTTATTTCATGGTGTTGGTACATGAAAGCCAGGAGTCTGCAGTGTCATTACAGAGTAGCAGGTTGGTTGCCTAAGATTGCTAGTTCGTTCAATAAACGCTCAACATGGTATCCAGGGTGCACCTGAATAGCGCATTGTTGTTGTTAGTTGCGGTCGTGTCCGATCCATCGCAACCCCATGGTTCACATTCCTCCAGGCCTTCCTGTCCTCTACCATCTTCTGGAGTCCATGAATAGCGCATACAGAGCAGCCAACAGCATTCTGTGAGAGTGTTGGCATCATCTGGACCTTTTTCTCCACTATTTTTTCTTTTTTGCCTCGCATTTGCTCCAATCGGGCGCTGACTCGTTTCTTGCTTTCCCCTTAGTCCCACTTGGGGTGGTACCTATTTGTCTACTTGCATTTTGTACGCTTTTGAACTGCTAGGTTGGCAAAAGCTGAGGCAAGTGTGAGGAACTTACCCCATCACAGGGTGCTAGGACTTGAACTGCTGGAGTAGAGAGAGCTGACCTTCTGCCACTGACAAATCCAGCATCTATAACCTGCTGAGCCACCACATCTCTGTTCATTGGTCATAAATGGAGATTACTATATGTAGATTTAATAAACTATCTTTAGCCACTATAGCAGTGGTTCTCAACCTGTGGGTCGGGACCCCATTTGGGGTCAAACAACCATTTCACGGGGTCGCCAAACAACGCAGTCTGCTATTTTTTTCCCTTTTTCCTTAGCTGTGCTACTCCCTTTTATTCTATTGGCTTTTGAAAGCCAATAAAATAGACTCTCTTGAATAGAGTCTAATTCTATTGGCTTTCAAAAGCCAATAGGAATTGTCCAGGCTGTCTCTGCCCTGCTGAGCCCGCCAAAAGTCCCATTCTGCAAATGGTGCTGTACCAGTTGAGTAGTCCTCAACTTACGACCGGTTGAGTAATCCTCGACGTACGACCAGTTGGGCGTTACGGCATTAACCACTGCACTATAGTAACTCCATATCTGAGTTAGCACAGGGGACGTTTGGATTTTTGTGCCTCCCTGTATCTAATTGTACTCTGTCCTCAATATAAGCTTATCTTTAGCTTTGCTGGTCAAGTATGGCATATTTATTGTAAGAGGCATGAGAGTGTAACTCACTTGAGGAGTGGGCATGCTGCATCTACTCTTCTAGGGTGGATTGCCCAGGAAGTTTTTAGTGCTGTCTTCCTGCATAGATATATTCTTGGTTTTTCTCTTACACTTCTTTGACTTAAGTTTGGATGACTTTTGCTTGCTGTTAGGTCCCCTTGGCAATGGCAGATGGGTCGTTGTCACAGAGACGGCGGACATTGCTCCACAGGATGGTTAAAAACAATTGCAATTAAAAATAAAAACTGCATAGCCTCTCCTTCCCGCTGCTTGAAAGATCAGCCTGAGTTTCGCAACAGGGGAGGCATAAAATAAAAATAAGGAATAAAATTAAAACGAACCTCTGACAAAGGGGATAACAGGGCAGAAGTAAATGTAGAGATAAGAATACACTAACAATCTATTTGCTGTTACATATCTTGACTGCAGCTAGGCTAGTGTTCGCGCAAAAATGGAAGAGCAAAGAAATTCCCACAGAGGAAGAGACACTATATAAAATATTATCATGTGCAGAAATGGACAGGCTCACAATGGTATTGAAAGACAAATGTGGATCAGTTTATTTTGAAACCTGGGATAAATTTTACCGCTGGAAGGATTTGAGGAGGACAGTTGGGATTATAGGCTAGCATTAAGATAGAAATATATGTAATTTTAGGTTAGCAAATAGAGAAATAGATTAAGTATTGTATATAAAATTTAGATGTATATTCAGAGATGAAGAACCGATTGTACAATGTGAAATAATTTGATAAGAACGTATATACTGGAATGTCACGTTATATCCAATGTTTCTTTTAACTGTATTATAAATAAAATTGGTTTTTTTAAAAAAAAAGAAAAAAAAAGAATAAACTAAATGTAGGGAAAAGGTAATGAACTTGGATAAAAAAGAAAGATGTAAAGATGAAAATTGGTTCTTGACAGTAGATGCTACTTCACTGCATCATAATCCTCCTTGAGCAAGGATGAATATTTTTTTAGTTGTTTAACACAGTGTTTCTCAACCTTGACAATTTTAAGGCATGTGGACTTCAACTCCCAGAATTCCACAGCCAGCACTCAAAGGGAACAAAACCAAAATAGGAAGAGTCTGAGAAATAACAACAACCAAACACTACAACGCCAAACAGGAGTTGGTCATTCCCTCTGACCAAGAATGGATGGAAACCAATCAAAGAGAGAAGCAACCTAGAACTAAGGAGAAATTTCCTAACCATGAGAAGAATTAATCAGTGGAACAGCTTGCCTCCAGAAATTGTGAATGCTCCAACACTGGAGGCTTTTAAGTAGACCCTGGACAACCACTTATCTGAAGTGGTACCCAGTCTCCTGCTTGAACAGGGAGTTGGATAAGGTCCCTTCCAACTCTCTTCTTCTGTTAAAAAGTGGGGGGATCAGCCAAGTGGGAACTAGAGGAATCTCAAGGGCCGATGATATTCCAGAAGGCAAGCAAGATTTCTGTTTCATGACAGACGCCATTTGTGATGCTTGTAGCACAGGTGATTCATAGGATACAGCAGAAAGACATTCCCTCAGAGGAATGTTCTCTATTGAATGTACAATTTCACACAGTGAAAAAGGATTAGCTTTGAGTTCATCGGAAAGGCTGTCATTACATGGTATTCCCAGATACTGAAACCTATCTGGGATTTCTTTCTTTTGTACAGTTATAACTGGGAATGTTCCTATTTATGCATTGTTGTTGTTGTTGCTAGTTGCGAAGTCGTGTCCAACCCATCGCCACCCCATGGACAACATTCCTCCAGGCCTTCCTGTCCTCTACCATCTTCTGGAGTCCCTTTAAGCTCACGCCTCCTGCTTCAGTGACTCCATCCAGCCACCTCATTCTCTGTCTTTGTTTTATTGTGTGTGTTTTTGTAGCATTTTAGGAATGCGAATGCAGTTCAAACATATGGATGCAATATCCTCTCAGGTAAGAAGCCATAAAGGTGTAGCTTTAATTAAGCAGATAAATTACTTGGATGAGGAGGTGTCAGCATTTCTGTGAAATCTTTGTCCCTGTGCAATAGACTTTGCTCAAAAATCATTTCTTTTCAGGGAAACAAAAAACCCAGCTAAGAGGAAATACTTACAAAATGGATAAGGACAGCGGCTTAAAATACAGCTCTTCAAAGGACCTCGGGTTGAGTAGCTGTGGGGTAAAAACAACTGTTAGTTATCTGAGGAGATAAGACTTAAACTCCAATGAAATTCAATCTACTGGAAGAACAGGAGGGAAGGAGTGAGGCAAGCAAACAGCAAGTGCATAAGAAAGGTAATTTATCAACTGCAAGTGGAAAAGCAAGATTTGTCCTTGTTTTAAAAGACTGTTCTTGATTCTGTGTAACAACAAGATGGGAGACACCTCAAAAGAGTTTTAAAAGTGATGCATAAGGCTGGAATATATAGAGAAGTCTTAAGGAATTAAACTGAACTGCCAGGATGTGTCAAAATGGGAGACAGAAGGAAGTGGTCCAACTGCAATTCATATACACCAATTGCACTTTTGACTGAATCTAGTTGTGACTGGATTGGAGATGGCCGGGGGGAGGAACTAAAATTTAAGAATGCGACTTTCTATTCTATTGTGTTCTATTTTATCTTCATTTTAAATTTATTAGAATTTTATTCACACCCATCCCCTCCCCCTTTATTTTGTACTGTTGTTAATTGTGAAGTCGTGTCCGACCCATTGCGACCTCATGGACAATATTCCTCCAGGCCTTCCTGTCCTCTACCATCTTCTGGAGTCCATTTAAGTTCATGCCTACTGCTTCAGTGACTCCATCCAGCCACCTCATTCTTTGTCATCCCCTTCTTCTATTGCCCTCCATCTTTCCCAGCATCAGGCTCTTCTCCAGTGAGTCCTTCCTTCTCATTAGGTGGCCAAAGTAGTTGAGTTTCAACTTCAGGATCTGGCCTTCTAAAGAGCAGTCAGGGTTGATCTCCTCTAGGACTGACCGGTTTGATCGCCTTGCAGCCCAGGGGACTCGCAGGAGTCTTCTCCAGCCCCATAGTTCAAAGGCCTCAATTCTTTGGCGCTCAGCCTTTCTTATGGTCGAACTTTCACAGCCATACATTGCAACTGGGAAAACCATGGCCTGGACTATACGCACTTTTGTTGGCAGAGTGATGTCTCATTTTGTACTGGGGAACAACAATGTAATCTTACCGTAAAAAAGATAGGGTAGTAGAACATTTTTTTTCATAAATGCCCTTATAAAAGCTGATGAGAATGGATTACCCATTAGCAATGGAGTGCAAATTTAAGTAATTACTTTTTAGACATGAGATCTCAGCTTTACAGACTGTGAGTGGGGACATCTATCTTACAGAAAATGTTAAATAAGAAAAAAAATGTATGGCCCACTGATACACTTTAATTATATGATACACTTCAATTGTGATATCTCAGTCTCATCTATTTGGGGAGTATCCTTCTCATGAAAAACGATCAAATGCATAAATTATATTTGACCTGATCATAGAAATAGCTATGCAGAGACCAAATGCTTCTTTTCACTGTCATTTTCAAACAGAACACTTTCAGACCTTTTACACTGGAGGCTTGGAAGAAATGTGAGATAACCATTAATAACCCCCCTCAACAAAGCAGGCATGGGATTGACAGGAAAGGATGTAGGGATATTAATTTAATTCCATTGTTGCAGATTTCTGAGTGCCTTATGGGCAGGAGCTGGTAACAGTGATAATAAGCTGATTTCATAAATAATATAAGTCCTTATTCCCAGATGGGAGGATTGGCGCCCTATCTTTTGTAGAACTCATTTTGATTCAGTTTTCTGTACAATAATTTTCCTATTGTACAGAGGCATTGTCAAATTTCTGGCTATGGAGTGAAGGTCCTCATGATAGCCAGATAACTTATTATAAGACCCTAAACTCTTTTTCTCAGATATATTAAACTACTTGGCATGAAAGAATTCAGGATGCAGAAACAAAGAAAGTGAGATGAACAAGCAAAATTTATTCCAGTTTGTAAACCAACCTCTGTCTGATTTGTGTACTGATTATCAAGGAAATCATTGTCTTCCAGTTGTCTCAGATGTGATGGATTCTCAGATTCTCAGATATTAAACATGGTGTTATGTTCTGGGATCTTTGAGGCATTGAGGAGGCAAAGGTTAACACAGAAGAAGCCCTAACAGCCACTTAACTTCTATTTATACGGGCCACAGATAGGCGGCGGCCAATGGAATTAAAGCAGTTATTCCCGCCCAAACACACAAACATACAATTCTGCAGAAAGGCAGTCTGGAGTTTAAATGGACACAGCAGTTACTTATTTATAACTGATTCCAAGTAATTTACATCAATATATAACACACAGTACATTCACTTGTGGAAGGAATGATCTGAGAACATGACGTGTAATAAAATCCTGGAATTCAAGCTATGACACAACCCCCCCAGGCATAAAATATTCTCCAGTCTACAGGCTTCGCTAACTGATGCACACCATGAGATCTGAAACAGATAATAATATCGCCACTGAAGATGATAAATGCATGGGGTGCTGTGTTATTCCTTATGAGAAATGTGCTGGGAGAATATTTGGAAACAGATGTAAAGCTATCAACAGTGGTACCAAGGCAGGTGTAAAATGATAAGGCAAATGTGTTTCCTAGCAGGTTTAGAATACAAATGACTCTTGCTAAAATAAAAATAAAAAATAAAAAGTCTGCAGTCCATGAAGCCAAGATCATACTGGAAGGCGCGAATAGACAGAAGCACGCATCAAAGTATAATGGAAATCAGAGAGCTAATCAGCTAAAGAAGAATAATTGATTATAGTCCAAGCTTATACCTAAAAAAAGACAGCAAGAAAATCTTGATTCCTGTGCACAGAATTAGCTTGGACTTTGTCCTTTACTAGTGATGGATTTGCAAGACAAAACGGAAGACACAATCACTATAGCAATTATAATCTCAGACCAGGCAGCCAAATATGCAATTATGCTTGATTTAATGGAGACTGTAAGGCCATAATTATGTCACACTTTAACTGATAGAGGAAGATCACAGCTCTTTACTTACTTTAAGAATATCCCTTTCTTTAGCCAACATTTAGGCTCCAGAGAGGATTGATCGAAACAATTATCGTGACACAAGTAAAACAATAATAAATCCATCAAAGTTGGAAAAAACAGACCACAAAATGGTAAAGGTAGAAAACCAAATTCTTAATGAAGAAAGAAATGCAGGTAGATGGGTAAGGCAGTTAAAGGCAGGCCAGATGTGAAGCTCACAATGAAAATCAATGGTTCTCCACTCATTCCAAAGCATTTGATGGTTTTTCTTTCCTAGACGAAAGGAAATCCTTCCATCCAGATGTTGCTGAAGTTCAGTTGTCAAAAACTGGTGAATTATTAAGGTGGCTACACCGTCATTAATGTCTCTCCCCCTAATATTCCTTTTTAAAGTTTTGTTTGGACAGTTTTGTCTTTTAATCTTTTAATAAATATAATAATGACGATTTGGGATTGATTAATTAGCTACTTTTAACTTTGTTGTAGGGCACTTGAGGTCACTTAATGTGAGATGATAAAGAAATAAATGATCGCTCGCTTCCTTCCATCTACAGATGAGTCCCTTGATCGTGAGAAAGCCAGGAGCTCTACCAGGTGTAATCTACAAAGATTTTGTCCAAATTATTCTGCCAGTCTTTCTGAATTCCTGAGCCAGCTACGCTGAGGGGAAAGGGAGAGGTTTCCAAGCTGAGCCATGCTGGCTCAGGAATTCTGAGAGTTGAAGTCCACGAGTCATAAAAGAGCCAAGGTTGCCTACCCCTGATCTAGAGATTCAAACTAATTTGAAAATATTAGATAGCAGATTTAGTTTAAATGTGCTTGAGAAAATTATCCCCTATGCCGATTTGCAGACTGTGGAGGTGAAATTCTTGCTAAACTACTCAGTTGCCTTTCTCTTTAACCTATTTAAAAGCAGCCTAAAATTTTATTTTATTTTGTGTTGAGATATGAAGCATCTTTTATATTTTGCAACAAATCAGAAGCAAAAACATGTTTGTTTGTTTTTTTTTGACATATGCATCAGACTGAGCACAGGTGGGAAATCTAATAAGGGAGGTGAACACAGTAAAAAAAGTTATTTCAATCACACTATTAGTGCAGTTTCTTTTGCATCGCTGGAAACATTGGGAAACAACATTATTTACAATTGAAGTGATTGTGATGTATAATAATGATTTATCTCCAGGTGTTTCCTCTATAGGTGTTCACAGATGACTGTGCTACCTTTATCAAGCCTTGGTGTGATGGAGGAGAGCAATAATGAAGTAATGCATTTAATCAAAATAACTCATACATCAGAATGATCCATAGCTCCCCTTTTCAGCAGAATGCTTTCGAGGATAATTCACTAATGATCCTAGATCCTCTGATATATCACACGAAGAAGGAAGGGCTGCTAAAGTGAACCTAGTTTTCTCAGCATGTACATGTAGGTTTTAAACCTGAACTTTTTTATGAGGCATAATTCCAGAAAAAAACAATAAACAAAGTGTATATTTAACATTACCTGTATTAACAGCAGCAAGGATTTGCTCAGCACTGGAAAAATGAAAAAAAAAAAACACCACTGGATGAAGAGATAATCAAGAAGATACTGGACTGTGCTGAAATGAATAGATTTACACTGAGAATCAAGGTAAAGAATCAAAGAAAAAGAAGACACCGAATATTTTCAAATGTGGAATTTATTTTATCCATGGCTGGAAAAACGGGATAGAGGGTAAGAACTTGTATTACTAAGCAAAACAAATCAACCAAGATAACATTAATGAATTGTAATAATAGAAAATTAATCAAATACTTTTTTTTTAAAAAAAAAAAAAAGAAAATTATGGTGCACTGGGCAAAATAAATGAAAACTAAATGGCAGTAATTAAGTTCTCAGGTAATTAAGTCATTGAGTTGGACTTTCCTTATGATGGCTGCTTAAAGAAATAGCACCTCCTCTTTCTGAGTCTCTTCAACTCTTCCAAGGACAATGCAGACATTTGTTTTATCCCATCTGCCAATGTTATCCATGGATTTTCCTTTCTGTTCTTTCAAGCTTGCTAACCACGGTAATTTCTAATCCTTCATTCGCTCGTATCACATGAACAAAGCATGTAAGATTTGGCTTGCTGCTGTTATCTCAAAGGAGCAGTCAGCTTCTGTTTTCTCTCAGATCGATCAGCTGTTTCTTTCTATAATCGAAGCTTCTTTTCACCATTTCCACATCCACAATTTGAAGGTGTTAATCTTATTTTATCTCCTGCATTTTCTCAGGGTTTGATTTTCGCAGCCCTAGATTGCCACTGCAAAGATAGCAGTTAGAGTGCAGTACTGCAGGCCACTTTAGCTGACTGTGTTCAGCAGGTCAGCGGTTCAAATCTCACCGGCTCAAGGTTGACTCAGCCTTCCATCCTTCCGGGGTAGGTAAAATGAGGACCCAGATTGTTGGGGGCAATGTAAATATATATATACATTGCTTACTGGTGTACACCGCTTAGAGAGTGCTTGCACTTAAAGCGGTATATAAGTCTCATAAATAAATAAATAAATATGTATAGGTCTTTGGTTATTCGGGTTTTCTCCCGCGTAAAATTGGAAGAGTCTTGGCGACGTTTTGATGAAGTCCCATTCGTCATCTTCAGGCTGGTGTTTTCAGCTTCATGCTTCGAGGCGCAATGAAGCACGAAGCTGAAAACACCAGCCTGAAGATGACGAATGGGACTTCGTCGAAACGTCACCAAGACTCTTCCAATTTTACGCAGGAGAAAACCCAAATAACCAAAGACCTACATATAAACACCCACGAAAACCTCAGAAAACATATATAATATATATATATATATATATATATATATATATATATATATATATAATATATATATATATTAGCGTTCCGACCTTTGTTGGCATTGAAATATTCTTATCCTTTATTCTCTAAATAGTCTCTAAATATTTGTAACTTGGGGTTGAAATGAGGGGTTCTTGGTCCTTGGTTCTCTCTGAGCTTGGTTGTTTTCTTGGAGATAACAACCAAGCTCAGAGACAACCAAGGACCTCTTTATTCTCTGCTCTTTTTCCCTTTCCCTTTTGGTCACTCAGCCCAAGAAAACCAGACTATTTAATTCATTTAGTGATTCTTGCTGAGCACCTCTCTTAGTGACATCTTTTTTTGAATATCCGTTGTTCCTTTGCACAGATACAAAGGCAACATTTCTTCTTGAGTTATTATTGCCCATAATTTTATTCTGCCCCATTCATTCACTAGAAACTACTTCTCTAGTAATCGGCCCATCACTGCAATTCTTTTCCTTAAAAGTTTTAGTTTAGCCTACTTTAGAAGAATGGATACTTAAGGTTTCCACTTTAGCGGAAATGGCAAAAATTTCTGCTTATTTAAAGGACTATACACAAGAAAAAATTATTATAGTGTGGAGAAGGTGGATAGATTATATTCAGAATAAATATGGAACTTTAAAGTTCCATTTATTTTATGATTAATTTTTTCTTGAGGTTATAATTACTATTTATAGATTCTTATAATATTTGATTTATAGTAGATTTGTTTATATTATTATTTTTTTTTAAGTTTAGAGAGAGTTAAGGGTAATGTATGAATTTGTTTATTGTATAGAATTTTTTTTATTGTTTTAAAAGTTATAGATTGTGTTTGTTTTGTTTATAATAACCCTGTATTTTGCTCTGGGAAGTGGGGGGGAGGGGGGAGGGGAGGGGTGGGATTAAGTATATATAGAAATATTAAAGTATGAAATAGATGGAGTAATTTAGAGGGAGGTGCCGCTCGGGTGTTTCCCCTGAACTGTATCTGAAGAGGGATAAGAGGGGAGGAGGAGGGGAGGAAGGAAGTTGGATGGGAGGAAGGGGTGAGGTAAGAGAGGAGAGGAGAGGAGAGGAGAAGAGAGAGGGAGTAGGGAAGGAAGGAAGGAAGGCTGAGAGGGCGGACAACTGGGTGGAGATAGACGAGCGACAACTAAGGTCTTATTTTAAGGATATTTTTCTCTTTTTTTAAGTTTTATATTTAATGTATGGAAAGTATTATATGTATTGAAAATTTAAATATTTTTTTTTTAAAAAAAGAAAAAGTTTTAGTTTTGTTGCTATGGCCAAATGTTACCAGCACAGCCTTTGTCTTGCCACTTTATCGTCTGCCTGTTTACGTATTTATTTACATTTAACCACTTGGATGCCTTCTGAACAATTCTAGGTGTGCAAGATCTCCACTTGTCCTTCATTTGTTTTGGAAACTCCAAAGTCTCCCTCCAGATTGCCGTTCTGCAGTGAGCAGATTGCATTCATTGACACGGACTGAACTTTTCCATGCTAAAGTAATGTTCCTGCTCCAGATAATACTTCCATTCCTCCCCTTATTGTTTCTTTGACTTTGTTTACAAAAGGGGCTACATATGCTCAAGGCCTTTGCACTGGGTGTACTTCTGCATTTTAATGTATGTGTCTTTCAAACAGCCTGACTAGCTCTCCACTCTGATACAGAGAAAGCTTAGTACTCAAATCCTCCCTTTATAGAACAAGCTTATTTTTACACACATACACACACACACACACACACACACATCACACACAGGGCAGACTCCACCTGGAGTGTTTGTTTGAATTCGTGATCACAGTTTCCCATTCTAAGTTTGCTTTGCCTTTTTTTCACTTGTTCTTCTTTGCTGTTTGGTACTTTCGGAAGAGGATCCAGATGTGCAAAAAAAAGAGAGGGGTTGCAATGAAATTACAGGGTGGCAACTGGTCACAGAAATGACTCTTGGTCTGTTTCTGAACTTTTCAACCCAGTGAAAACATTGGAAATAAATTATGTAAAGGCCTTGGGACTTTACACGACCATCAGCAGAAGAGCTGTCCAAAAAGCTGAAGAGGAATAGAACAGGACCAAATCTGAGGTATGGGGAGAAGCTGGCAGATGAAGACTGAGCTGGGTCAGATCAGGCTAGAGAGGTAGTCCTGGATTTAGCATCTTTCATTTAGTGACTGTTTGAAGTTACGGCTTCAAAAACAGGGATTTATGACCGATTTTCCACATGACAGCTGTAGCATCCCCATGGTCACGTGATCAAAATTTGGGTGCTTGGTAACTGACTCATATTTACGATGGTCGCAGTGTCCCAGGATCACATGATCACTTTTTGCAATCTTCTGACAAGCAAAGTCAATGAGTGAGCAAAACTCACTTAACAACTGTAAGTTGACGACTAAGTCCAGAAAAATTCCCCTAGTGCAGTGGTTCTCAACCTGTGGGTCGGGACCCCATTTGGGGTCGAATGACCATTTCAAGGGGGTCGCCAAACAAGGCTGTCCACCATTTTTTCCCCTTTTCTTTGGCCACGCCCCTGGCACCCAGTGATGTATAAGTGGTTGGGGGTCACCACAACATGGGGAACTGTGTTATGGGGTCGTGGCATTAGAAAGGTTGAGAACCACTGGCCTAGTGCATCCTAAGAGGGGGTCACACAGAATATTCCAAGCATTTATTGTTGTTAGTTGCGAAGTCATATCCAACCTATCACAATCCCATGGACAATGTTCCTCCAGGCCTTCCTGTCCTCTACCATCTTCTGGGGTCCCTTTAAGCTCATGCCTCCTGCTTCAATGACTCCATCTAGCCACCTCATTTCTCTGTCATCCCCTTCTTCTATTGTCCTCAATCTTTCCCAGCATTAGGCTCTTCTCCAGGGAGTCCTTCCTTCTCATGAGGTGGCCAAAGTACTTGAGTTTCAACTTCAGGATCTGGCCTTCTAAAGAGCAGTCGGGGTTGATCTCCTCTAGAACTGACCCGTTTGATCACCTTGCAGTCCAGGGGACTCACAGGAGTCTTCTCCAGCACCATAGTTCAAAGGCCTCAATTCTTTGGCACTCAGCCTTTCTTATGGTCCAACTTTCACTGCCATACATTGCAACTGGGAAAACCATGGCCTTGACTATACGCACTTTTGCCTTACGTCCTTATCACATGACTCCCAAAGGGGCCAAATGGTGCAAATATTATGCTTCCCAGCAAACACAGACATACAGATACCCATTGCTGGTAAATAGATCCAAGATTATTACAACAACTGTTACAATCTCTCTCTCTCTCTCTCTCTCTCTCTCTCTCTCTCTCTCTCTCTCTCTCTCTCTCTCTCTCTCTCTCTCTCTCTCTCTCTCTCTCTATCCCCTCCTCTCTCTCTCTGAAAGTACAAATATTTTGTCACAGGCTTTCTAAGAAAAAGGCATCCAGGGGCATAATGTTGGAGAAAACTCTCCAAATCCCTCAAGGACAATCTGTTGCTATATATCTGTTGCAGCTTCCTAGAAGTGTTCTCTCTTGACTTTATCTATGAACGAAGGAAAGGAAATGTAATGAAGAGATATGCATACTTATTTCCAGGACTACTCTGTCACTTCCTCCCCCCCCCCTCCTCTCAGACTTTTCTGTCCTGCTCTCCCAACTATAGTCAATCTTTCAAATTTTTTATGAGTACAAACATATCACTGCATGGTTAGAAATCTGTTTTTCCCCTTTAATATTTTATCTCGCACACAGAGTGTTATCCTAAGTGCCAGTTAACTGCAGGACATAGGCATTGATTGATCATTTAAGCAATGCATAAAAAAAAACATTTCTTTCAGGGGCTGAATGGCTATGCAATCAATGGCATCTTGCATTGTTCCTTCCAAGTATTTAATAGGAACAGGCTGACAACAAATGTCTCCCTTGTTTATAACCTATTGGCTCATTAGTCCCCAAATGCCACCATGTCACCATCAGTCCAAAGTTAATTATTAAGCAAAGTATAATAGCAAATAGACTGAGATGTTGATTCTTTTTGAAAGTCCATCAATGGTCCATCGAGAGAACGGTGGGCTGAAACAATATACAGAGGAAGAAGGATGATGCTGGGTGCAAATATTATCATTATTCACCTTAGGCTGTCCTTGGAATATGCACAGATGCGAGGAGACCAATTGAAGCTGGAATGTACCCAGTGCTTTGTATTTCTTGTAGACTGAAGATGTATTTAGCTGTTCAAAACTTAAACACTTATAATCACCAGTAACAATGAAAATCAGACACATCATTAGAAGCTAAAGTCATAAGACTACATCTGATTTACTTTGGCCATGTCATGCGTACAAATTCATTGGAGAAGTCAGCGATGCTTGGAATGGTTAATGGAACAAGAAGAAGGGGCAACAAAGAACATTAAAATTGATACAAAGAGGAACATCCAACAACTGAAAGAAGCTGTGCTTGACAGGGTAGCATGGAGAGCACTTATTCTGTCCAGCCTATATGAGTCCTTGTTAACGTACAAGCACAAACCCCTCTTTTAACAAGTAGGCTGGAAATGAAGGAAAAACAAACCCCTTTTATTATTATTTACAGACCTGCAAAATGTCTCAAAAGCAAAGGCAAATGAAACACGATTCAAATGGAGAATGGTCCCAAAGGCAAACAGAGCACGATTCAAACAGAATTGTTCACAGGCAAGGCAAGCAGAACATGATTCCATGAAACTTGAGTCCTTTGCAAACGGTTGCCTTCAGCAACCAGCACCTGCCACACCTTCCCTTTTTATTATGCAGCCCCAAGGCATGGCTTTTCAATACCTTCTCCTCCACCCTTGGAGTCACCCAATTGCCTCCCTCTGTCCTGCTCTTGTTGCCTGTCTGCGTTTGCGAGCGTCTATGATGTCTTCCAGCTGTGAGTCCTCAGAGTCTGTCTCAGCTTCCCAGCACAGCTGGGTCTGAGCCTGAGCACGAGTGGAGGGGCCAGGCTCTTCATCAGATTGTAAGTCCTGGAGCTCATCAGAGCCTTCCTCCTCCTCTGATGGCTCTCCAGGCCCGTCCTCCTCTTCCTCCTCTGATTCCCCGGACTCAACTGCTGGGTCCACTGGCTGGCACGGAATCACAACAGCACTTGCCTATAAAGTCACCAAGAGTCGGACATGACTGAACAGTTAAAACAACAGCAAACAATGAATACACTCAATGGTGCTTTAATTTCAATAGCCTCACATGACTAGGACAAGGTTTTGCAGAACTCCTTTAAACTGTCAGGAACACTAAGCTTTGGCACTCCCTGCCTTGGTAATCTATCTAGATTCACTGGAGAAGCAGATCAAAGGAATAATACAAGAAGACTGCCTGGTGTTCATACCACTTAGTTGACAACTAAAAACACTCATCAATTTCTCACTCTCCTGTGTGCAAGCAGTCTGGAAGCATTCTTAGAGAGGGGTGGGAAGAAGAGGGAAGTAGGGAAGAGAAGAAAGGGAGAAAGAAGGTAAAGAAGGAGTGTGGATACGGTGAAAGGGGAAATGGGCGAGCAACACCAAAGTTATGTGTATGTATTTATTTCATTTTGTTAAAAGTATCTGTATGTGAGTGTGGAGGGAATGTATGTTAATATCTGATAAGTATTACGGTATATGTATGGGGGAGAGTTTGGAAAAATAAAAAAATATTTAAAAAAGAGAGAGAGAGAGAGAGGGGTTGGAACATCCAAGGCACATAGGACGTGATAAAGGTTGCTATTTTTTGGAGATACTTTTCATCCATTTTTGTGTGTTTTTTTCCCTTCTTCACAAAGAACATACAACATTTAAGATAATTCAGCATGTTGTGTTGTGTTGGTCATGGCAAAAATGAAAAATGTCAGTGACACCATGGTGAAGATGTTGAGGACTCTTGCTACGTTTGAGAGAATCCAAAGTTACAAAGAGAGGCAGATATTTAAAACAAAGATGATACCTATGTAGAAAGAGAGAGAACGACAGGCAGAGACTAGCTTAGTTAGAGGAAGGGTGCATGAGACACCATATGAAGCTTTTAACAGGGGGTTGTATTAGATAACTTCCAAGGTCCCTTCCAACTTTATTATTATTGTTGTTGTTGTTATTGTTCATTGCACAATCAGCCAGATGTTCAGACTGGACTTGGCATTTTTGTCTATCTATCGAGTCCTTCCCAAGGACCTGGGATAGGCAGATGTGGATGTTTGATGGTATTACAGATATCGTCACAGGATGGAAGCAGTTCCTAGTAAGGCCGCCTTTTGCAATTGACTAATGGCGAATTTGTCAATGCCGATGATGGTGTTCAAGTGGTGCTCCAGTTGTTTTGGGATTGCACCCAAGGCACCTATTACTATTGGTACTACCCTTGCTTGCCTTTGTCACAGTCTTTCTATTTCTATTTGTAGGTCTTTGTATTTTGTTATCTTCTCCAGACATCTATTCTGCTGTCTCCAGGCACTGCCACGTCCACTATCCAGACTTTTTTGTCTTTCTTATTGACAATTGTTAAGTCTGGGGTGTTATTTTGCAGGTGCTTGTCTGTTTGAATTCTGAAGTCCCAGAGCAGTTTAATTTTTTCATTTTCTATGACTTTCTCTATTTTATGATCCTGCTTTAAGTTCTTGCTTACAGGCAAATTATATTTCTTGCAGATCTTCCAATGCACCATTGTTGCTACTTTGTCATGCTGCTACTTGTAGTCAGTCTGTGCGATCTTCTTGCAGCAGCTTACCAGGTGGTCCACTGTTTCTTCAGCTTCTTTGCATAGGTGGCACTTACTGTCTGTTGCTGTCTTCTCAATGTTGACTTTGTATTATTATTATTATTATGGATCATCGCACAGTCAGCCAGATGTTCAGACTGGATTTGGCATTTTGTCTACCTATCGAGTCCTTACCCAGGACCTGGGATAGGCAGATGTGGATGTTTGATGGTATTACAGATATTGTCGCAGGATGGAAGCAGTTCCTAGTAAGGCCGACTTTTGCAATTGACTAATAGCAAATTTGTCAATGCCAATGGTGTTCAAGTGGTGCTCCAGTTGTTTTGGGATTGCACCCAAGGCGCCTATGACTATTGGTACTACCCTTGCTTGCTTTTGCCACAGTCTTCCTCGTCTTGTTGGACTTGATCTGTAGTAACAGATCATTATTTCTTTGTTTTCCAGCACTGTGTATCTGCGACGGGTAAACACCTTTTCTTCCAGTAGTTCTGCAGCTGCTGGCCCTGGTTGCTCAGCCAACAGTCCTGAGTCCTGTAACCCATTTTTCACCAGATATCCCGGAACTCCAATATCTAGCGCGGACCTTGTTAACCCGGGCGACATCCGAGCCGGTATGGCATTCTGAAATTTACGTCTCACCATATTTTTTATGGGAGAGACACTCTTTTTCTGACTCCTCTGATGAGACCTGTCCAGTATGGTTGAACCTCTGGCATAGCTCTCATCTTCCTCAGAGTACACAAGCCCCACAACCACGTCAAGGTAGTGCCTCACTGGGGGTTATTATTATTATTATTATTATTGATGAGAGTTGTTTACTACCTTTGTTGAGGACACTTTCAGAGAGGATCAACTGAAAGTCATATTCAGGTGGCCCCAAAAATTATTAAATTGCCTCGTGGAAATCTGATCCCTCCTTTGAAAGTGAGGATGGACATACTTCATCTCTCTGCAGACACAACCACAAACATGGGGGTCAAAAATTGATCAGTAGATCCATTTTTTTTCCTCCATGGAGCTAACATTCCTTACAATGCCTGGCCCAGAATTTTAACATACTTTATCTCTGGAGATTAAAATGGCTATTATTTTCTAAGGTCTTTCACTACGATACCTATAGGTCTTTTATCATTTGTGTGACTGTATATCAACCATCCCTGACTTTATGTCTTTGAGATTTGTTGGACTTCTTTTTCCATAATCCCCAGCCACCCTTTAGCCAGGACAACTGGGGATTTTAGAAAGAGAAGTCTCGCCTACCCTCTTTTATCACACCGACTTCATTTCCTGTAAATGCCCTCCTTCTGTTTCTTTTCCTTTTGTTGCGAACCACTCAGTCATTACCTTTAACAATATCAATGTATTCTTCCCACGCATTTTGAGTACTTTATTAAACAACAGAAGAGGAGTTATGAACCCCTTCTCTGTGCTATGATGCATTTCTGCATTCCTAGTATTGTATAAATACAGGGACGCTTCATTGTTGGGAGAGAGATTTATGAAGAAAATACAGGATGGTTGGGAGCAAAAAGCGAGGAACTCTCACAGGAGCATATTGACAGGGAAACAAAGATAGATGAACGAGCAAACAGAGAAGACATGCACTCATACCTATTCAAAGAGCATACGGTTGTCAATATATGGACAATGCTGGTGGGTAGGTATTGTTGCCAATTTATTTCCTTCACATCAGCCGCTCAAAGTGTTCTGAGCAAAATAAAGAGAGGGGTGAAAAGGACAAAGAGAAGAAAAAGGTGTATATTTTTTTGGGAAAAAAAAAACACAAATCTTTCATCCAGGTGGAAAAGCTGGGGTGGGAACAGGGCTATTGTGTTAGAATAGAAGTATCTTTTGCCTGCTCCCCATAGCTGTTCCTTGGTTGATGGCTCCATGTTATTTCCCGGGACAGGTCTACATAATGGAACACCCAAACATCCATGAGTAGTAATTTGAGGTGTGCCAGTATTCACAAAAGCCAAACAAGACAAGTAAATGAATCTGCGTGGGGTATACTATATGCAGGGGAATAAATCACCATGAGAGTGTGTGGGGTGACTATTCTTAAGCATGTGGCCCTGTTGAGCATCCCAAATCCTAGGTATCCAGTTTGCTGGAAGGCAGCCTTGCCCCTAACTAGCTTTTCATGCCATTTGTTCCCATGGTTTTCTGCTCTTGGGTCTTGATAGTGAGCTAGCTCATATTTGTCATTTTGTTGTGATGATGGTTTCCCATACTGGGGATCAACCCTATCCATACAGATGAAATAACAGAGTATAGCAAGCAATGACACAATGTGATGGTGGTAAAAAAAAAATGGTGGTCATGATGGTGGTAGTGATGGAAGAAGAGGAGGAGACCATATCCACCCTGACTAAAACAGAGGCTTGGCTGAGTGTCAATCAAACTCTATGCTTGACCACCCACTCATTGCTCATTGAACATCTGTTGGCAGATGCATCTGTTGTCCCAGAGAATCAACACTGGAGGTTTGATGAAGAGATGGAGAACATTAAGAAGCAGCTCTTTCAAAGATTTGCCCAGTAATTTCTACAACTAGAAAAATCTGCTTCTCTCTGTCTGCGCTCAGCCAAGTGCAGGAAATGCCAAGTGCAGGAAATGAAATCTGCCAACAAAGAAATGAAAATTCATTTCTTATTTTTTTATTTGTCCCTGGAGACTTAGACAGCTATCAGAGCTGGTATAACCTTTCACTTCCGATCCATCACTGTATTTCTATTATTTGATGCCTGTGAATCTCCACTGTACATTTGCAAACATTTCCTTTTCACAATTGACTACACTGGGAGTCTTTCTGGATTTTAGCTGACCTTTAGACACATTATGCTCCTTCACAGTGAATTTTGCTCAGGAACTTTGAAGGCCAAAATGATCGTAAATGGGGGGGAAAAGAGTGGAAGAATGGGGGCTAAATAAATGATACTCCACCATAGTAAATTGGAAAAAAAAGATGATGGAATATATTAGAGAAACAAATGCCTGTATATCAATGGATTCTACATTTAGGCAAGAAAAACCAAATGTATAGGTATAGTATAGGGGGTACCTTGCTAAATAGTAGTAACTGTGAGAGGGACCACGGAGTCCTAGTGGACAATCACCTAAATATGAGCCAGCCATGTGCTGCAGCTGCCAAAAAGGCCAACACAGTGCTAGGCTGCATTAACAGAGGGATAGAATCAAGATCACGGGAAGTATTAATATCACTTTACAAAGCCTTAGTAAGGCCACACTTGGAATACTGCATCCAGTTTTGATCACCACAATGTAAAAAAGATGTTGAGACTCTAGAAAGAGTACAGAGAAGAGCAACAAGATGATTAGGGGACTGGAGGCTAAAGCATATAAGGAACGGCTGCTGGAATTGGGTATGTCCAGTTTAATGAAGAGAAGGATGAGGGGGGACAGGATAGGAATGTTCCAGTATCTCAGGGGCTGCCCCAGAGAAGAGGGAGTCAAGCTATTCTCCAAAGCTCTGGAAGGCAGGACAAGAAGCAACAGGTGGAAACTAATCAAGGAGAGAAGCAACTTAGAACTAAGGAGAAACCTCCTGACAGTTAGAACAGTAACCAGTGGAACAATCTGCCTCCAGAAGTGGTGAATGCTCCAACACTGGAAGATGACCTCCAAAGTCCCTTCCAACTTTATTATTATTATTATTAGTAATAGTAGTAGTAGTAGTATTAAAGGTAGTCCTCAACCTATAATCACAATTGAGTCCAAAATTTATGTTGCTAAGCAAGACAATCATTAAATGAATTTTGCTTCCATTTTATGACTTTACCCGCCATGGTTGTTAAATAAATCATGGCAATTGTTAAGTTAGTAGCATAATTGTTAAATGTATCACTTCCTCACTGACTTGGCTTGTCAGGAGGTCAGAAAAGTGGATCCTGTGATCCCGGGACACTGCAACCATCATAAATATGAGTCAGCTGCCAAGCATCTGAATTTTGAACATATCACCATGAGGATGCTGCAACAATCATAATTGTGAAAAGCTGTCATAAGTCACCTTTTTCAGTGCCCTTGTGACTTTTAATGCTCACTAAACAAATAATTCTTAGTTGAGCACTACCTATATATGTCTCAGCCTGTTCCCTGTCCATTTTTCTATGCTGAGGAATGTTTATTTGTTTCTCACATTCAACTTCCTAACACCCACCCTTTCCTGGGTGACATCCCATAATATGTTTTTTAAACGCAGACCCCTCTAACGTTGTTGTTGTTGTTGATTGCAAAGTTGTGTCCGACCCATCGCGACCCCATGGACAAGGCCTTCCTGTCGTCTACCATCTTCTGGAGTCCATTTAAGCACACTCCTATTGCTTCGGTGACTCCATCCAGCCACCTCCTTCTCTGTCATCCCCTTCTTCTCTTGCCCTCCATTTTTCCCAGCATTAGGCTCTTCTCCAGTGAGTCCTTCCTTCTCATTAGGTGGCCAAAGTATTTGAGTTTCAACTTCAGGATGTGGCCTTCTAAAGAGCAGTCGGGGTTGATCTCCTCTAGGAATGACCGGTTTGATCGCCTTGCAGTCCAGGGGATTCGCAGGAGTCTTCTTCAGCACCAGAGTTCAAAGGCCTCCATTCTTTGGCGCTCAGCCTTTCTTATGGTCCAACTTTCACAGCCACACATTGCAACTGGGAAAACCATGGCCTTGACTATACACACTTTTGTTGGCAGGGTGATGTCTCTGCTTTTTAGGATGCTGTCTAGATTTGCCATAGCTTTTCTCCCCAGGGGGATTAGGCGTACCCAATTCCAGCAACGGTTCTTTGTATGATTAGAGCAACACCTGTTACAAACAGACTGCTGAGAAGATCCTGTGGTAAAAATCCAACCTCAACATAAAGCCTGCTCATTCCTTTGTGCAGAATTTGATTCAAAGTTTTCTCATCATCATTACTGTCTCCAATAGTGGCATCTGGGTACAAATGATGTTGCTTCTGACAATTGTGCCTTGGAAATGCAACACAGCTCTTTTGGTATCAGGCAGCGTTGTAAGCGAAATTGCCCTGATGATGAAAGAATTTAAAATATCTACATTGTGCCAAATAAATTCATTGTGATTAGTTGTATTTTAAAGCATAAAGAGGCCAATGGATTAACGACGGAGGTTCTTGAAACTCGGAACTGTCTTGCTTGAAAGACTTATTGTGAAGAGATTGTGTGTTAGTAAAGCCAGGTAAAGATAAAATGCTGTACAATCACATGTGATCATTACACCCCTATTGCTGCAAAGATCCAACCAAGTCCATTTTGAAAAGGGAATAGTTCATTTTTCCTTTTGATACTTTCATTTACTTGCAGCGCTCTATGAAATATTATCTGTGATAGCAAGGAGAAGAAGGAGCCTTAACAGTGAAAAACATCCAATGGGTTCTTATGTTGGGAAACAACAATCCCACTTCAGTATGATGTATTCAACCAATGCAATTCCCAACAAAGAAAATGTTGTGATGGCTGCAAATACAGAGGTATTTTTTTTTCTTAAAAAAAAAAATCACAGCAAATTCTTTCACTTGCTACTCAACAATACTCCTACAGAATTTAGTGAAACTTACTTTCAGATAAATATACTATAGCAGGAACGGACAACAACCAATATGTTGGATTTCAATTCTTAATAAGTAGTAATTTAATCTTAGCCTCTCCGTATTCACAGACGTTATACCAATGTTCAGGGTTAGGGTTAGGCTGATGATAATTTTGCTTTTGGGTGAATTTTCTGGTGCTCAATTACCACTTTGCTGCCTGGTGTCTCTTACATCCAAGGCCACAAGTCTTTGGAGAAGACTTGTTATACCATCAATCTCTAACTCTAGCCTCTATTTTAGACCCACAACATCTGAACTGTAAATAGCTGTGCAGCCATTAGATGACTGCTAAGGGTTCATAGTATCTCTTTGCTGCATCTAGTGGTCATCTGCAATCTTGAACTTGCCTTGATGTACACCACACAAAAGAGGTCCACCTTGTGCCTTGTGACTCACTACATTATTCCTCAGGGGAAAAATTTGTTTGGTACTCACCATTTTTTTTTTATTGAAAATTTTTTAAAAGTTTTACAAATAAACAACAACCCTCACCCAATCCCTCCCAAACCCACCCCTCCCTCCCCCCTCCCCGAACTTCCCAGAACTGAATATAGGCTTATTTAAAAAATTTTTTAAAAAAACTTAAACAACATTTACAACTTATAAAATAATTAATAATAATATATATATATAATATAAGCATTAAGAAAAAAAGAAAAAATACTTAAAAAAGAGAGAAAAAAGAAAAAGGAAAGAGAGAGAGAAAAAGAAGGAAGAAAGAAAAAAAAATAAAAGTTCATAAGACGGAAACGAAAGAAAGAAAGAAAAAAAAAGCAATCAATACAAGTTATGAAAAAGCTAAATAATATTTTTCCATATTCAAATTGTGTTGAATAAAATTTATCCATTTTTCCCATACAACAAAAAATTTCTCTTGAGAGGTACTCACCATTTTTGATACTCATTGCACCTCCCAGAATCAATTAACAATATCATTGTATGATCTTCCAGGCATTGTCTTCATGAAGTAGAAAACACTGGCCATTTCTATATAGAAAAGAGAGAGAAAAAATAATATTTGCATCCCAAATCCCAATTTTAAAACTTCTACAGCTGATCTTCCAGGCTATGGTAATTGTTATCTTCTCCCCATCTAGCTCTGCAGAGACTTAATAAAGTTCTATTTCTACAGGGACTGAATGGATATCATCACAAAGAGAAGGGGAATGTTAACTTTTTTTTTCTCTCAAAGCCTATTTTGAGGTCCTCCAACTTAGCTAAACAACAGGAAGCTTCGTTTTGTATCAGAGGTGACACAGTCTTATCCTTTGCATCCACAAGCCAGGCCATTATCTACTTTTTTTTTTTAAGCAACACCTTTCACCTTCATAAAAGCAGCAGAAGTAGCAGCAGCTTGATGAGTCCCATTATTCCATCCCTATCCTAAATATAGCATACTGGGAGAGAGAAGACTGATTGTCAGGCCCTATGTAAAAAGGAGGAAAACATTAGCAATTAAGATCTATTCACTCTTCGCTTAAATCTCCGTCCTGCTTAACAGCAGCAATAGACAATTGTCTCTAACCATCCCATTCACTCTGCTCTCTGATTCTATATTTGTCTAAGTAAAGCCAAAGAGAAAACTTTTATAAAGCCTTTTTTTAAGACAGAGCAGTAGGGCATCTGGAAATTGTGTCAGAAGAAATCTGCCAAGGTGGCCAAATCCAAATAAATTCTCCACCACATTTCCAGGACAAATTAATTCAGGGGAAGGGCCTCCCTTCCCCTTTAAATTAATCTGAATTTGAGATAGTTTTGAGAAAACCTAAGTAAAGCCATGTGGTGGCCTCGCATTAAAGATGGAAGAAGTTCTAGGTCACCTTGGATCCTCACCATTGTATAGCCGGAATAATCTAACTTCCAAGAGTTGCAATGAACACTGATAATAACAATACAGACCACAATAATAGCAGCAGGCAGCACAAGATGAGTGGTTGTCCTACCTGAGGATTCAGCCTGGAATACTCCAGAAGTTGGAAGTTCACCGTCAGGCTGGCTGCCTCATGAACTTAGGTTCCAGTAAGATGTGCTGGATTGTCAGAACTTTGTCTACTCCGTAGAATATCCTCTTGTTAGGAAGGCAGGGTGGTGAACATCTGACTTAGGTTCCCAAGTAGCCATAGTCAATGCTTACAACATCAGGATGGGCAAACAATGACTCACTTCTTCCCTTTTTTTACATTGTCCACTTTCCTTGAGTGGATACTCTGAAGAGTTATTTTCAGCAAACGATGCAACTCGGAATTGTGGTAGACGTCAACATTGCAACTGAAGTCAAGTAGGCAGTAACCACTCTAATTCTGCTTTATTGTTATACAGTATAGTAGCAGAACCACAAAGAAGAGGGAATCAAGCTATTCTCCAAAGCACCTGAAGGCAGGACAAGAAGCAATGGATGGAAACTAATGAAGGAGAGAAGCAACCTAGAATTAAGCATTCAGAAGCTGGGTTATGCTAAACTGTGGAGTTCCTGCAGGGGAAATTTGAGAGGGGCTGTAAAACACACCAAACTTTGTTTTGATTTGCTTTTTAAGCTGAAGGAGCCAGGTGGTTTTCTAAAGGGATTTGTGTGTTTATGGAGGGGTAGTGGCTTTGTCTGAAGCGCTGTTGTGCCAAAACACTTCTTCAAGGCTTCATCCAAGCATAACAGCATATGTTTTTCTCTTTAGGGTTTCTGGTTTAAAGGAATTTAAACATTTCTGGGAATGTTTTAGTGCCCACATTTGCCCATTTCGAAATGTGTTAAGAGTTTCTGGATTTTCATACTACATGATGAATGTTACCAGCAACGTTAATTGACGTATCTGACTCCTGGCAATAAATCTTTGCAGATCTCATTTTGTCATCCTCTCTTGGGTCACCCCTAGAGCTACGAAATGGTAATTGCTTCAAAACTAAGGGATGCTAGAGTTTTTTGTGGGCAGATTTTTCTCAACAGTAGAAATCAGCATCCGTTTAAAGATGACTTTGGAATAAGTTCTTATTCAAATGGTAGAATGTGCACTGCAGCTAAAAAACTCAGAAATTTGGGTTTAAAACCCACTGTTTAGACTGAGGGATAACTTGCAAATGTGGAACTTCTGGTCCTGTGGCTGTCAGAAATAATGCAGAGGTGTAAATGTTGGACAACAGGTTCAAGGCCATCTTCAGCCATGGAAGTTCTTCTCTGCCTGACCTTGAAGCAGTCTACCACACCCTTTTGAAGGGAGATTTCACATAAAAAGACTTGTGCTCCTGGAGTTAAAATGGAATAGAAAAGGGTTCATAAGGAAAGAAGCCAGTCCTTAAATCTTAAATTACTATTTTGGAGTGATTTTCCCTACTTTCCAAATGAGAAATACAGCTGGATAAGAGAAGCAACCAGCTGGTTGGAGAAAGGGTGAGGAACGCCCCTTCCCAGACACATCTTCTTCCTTAAAAATATTTTTTTCTTCTTGGTAAAAACAGCTGTAATGATGCCATCTGCAAGGCTGCAATTCCTTGTGGTACAAGTCAATTTTCCACTGTATACTAGTTCTCTGAAATCTCAAAACTTAATGGCTTCTCTGACAAATGCCAGACATAAATACTGGCAAGTATCTCTGAAATGAAGAAATGTTACACAATCCATCAATCTCATGCAGTAAGCTGAGAACTGTGTGTGAAACAATCCACAACATAATTTATTTAACCAAGACTACATAAAAGCAACAAACCTATTTAACGAGGTGCAGGAAACAAATGGCCAAAGATACTCATTTCCCTCAAATTTTAATCTTCTCTTCCTCTCCGTTAGAACTTAGATTATTTTTCTACCTCTTCGCAGTCATCCAGTCCAAATATGGCAGCCCTATTCATGAGGAACAGAAGGAACATTCTGTTTCATTACATAAGAAAAACTATTTCCTTGACCTGGAGGTGAAGGATTCATCTCAGTCTGTATCTGGTTTCAAAACCATTTGTATTTGGAGTGACCTGTGAATTTAGCTGGTGTTGACTAAAATACAGGTAGCCAAAGCTGGTGAAGGAGCTTGATTGGCACCCACATGAAGGAAAATGGGGTGAAAGGGATGGTTTGACAGGAACTAACATTAATTTGAGCAACCTCTAAAATAACAACATGCAGCCTTTACCTCCTTGTGTTTCTACGAAAATCCTGCACATCGTGAAATCATTTTCATTATGTATTCTTGCAGACCCCAACAGTCTCCTTGATCCAAGATGGTTTTGCTCAGCTATGATTTGTACATCTGTCTAATTGGGAAAGAAAAAGAAAAAAAAACCCTATCTTGTGCAGCAATATATTGTTGTTTTCTCAGCTGGCAGCAGGGTATATTGCAACGGAGGGCTCCAATTACTTTTATCTACATTTTCACCCCCGCCTTCCTGTTCTTGTCCTCTTAAAAATTGTGGTTAATCAGAACTTTGCCGGATATTTCTGGGTATTTTCGTGGTGAACAGGGCCCCCACACTCAGATTTTTTTTAAAAAAATGTGGAATTTTGTGATTGATATTCATAGACAGCTCTTCATTCCATCTCTAGGTAGATTTAAAAACTGCTTCTCAATATTAATCAAGGCACCTCCACACCATTTTCAAAAAACAAAGCTAACATGGCAAGAAGCCCTTCCCCAGTGTTCATTTGTGAACATGGGATTCATTTAGTAGGTTCTCGATACATGTTGCATTTTACTACCAAAATAAATGTTTGACTTGGCTTTACAAGTTGCTTGTAGTTGTCTGGAAGCTGAGCCATGGCTACTGCACTTCTTTTATTTTTTGGTTTAAAATGTTTCACTAATAATAATAATAAAGTTGGAAGGGACCTTGGAGGTCATCTAGTCCAACCCCCTGCTCAGGCAGAAAACCCTACACCATTTCAGACAAATGGCTGTCCATTCTCCTCTTAAAAACTTCCAGTGTTGGAGTATTCACTGCTTCTGGAGGCAGGTGGTTCCACTGGTTAATTGTTCTAACTGTCAGGAAGTTTCTCCTTAGTTCTAGGTTGCTTCTCTCCTTGATTAGTTTCCATCCGTTGCTTCTTGTCCTGCCTTCAGGCGCTTTGGAGAATAGCTTGACTCTCTCTTGTTTGGGGCAGCCCCTGAGATACTGGAACACTGCTATCATGTCCCCCCTCATCCTTCTCTTCATTAAACTAGACATACCCAATTCTAGCAACCATTCCTTATATGCTTTAGCCTCCAGTCCCCTGATCATCTTTGTTGCTCTTTTCTGTACTCTTTCTAGAGTCTCAATATCTTTTTTACATCATGGTGACCAAAACTGGATGCAGTATTCCAAGTGTGGCCTTACCAAGGCATCATAGATACTGTGAAACTTCACAGTCCTTGCTCAGTTCATGGGTGTCTCCTGAATGTTCTCTCCAGTTGCCAGTATAATTTCTCACTTTCAAGAACCTTCCCACCTAAGGCAGACAAAGCAAATAATGTTAATTATAAAACTTTTTTCCTCTTTTTTCTTTGGAAAAGCATGCACATTGAACTGCAGCCCTTAAACAGTTTCCCAAAAGAAATGACTAAGTGAAATCATTCATATAACCAGTAGCCCAACACAGTATTGCACATTGCCCATTGACACCATCTGAATTCTTTCTTTCTTTCTTTCTTTCTTTCTTTCTTTCTTTCTTTCTTTCTTTCTTTCTTTCTTTCTTTCTCTATTTCTTTCTTTCTTTTTCTTCCTTCCTTCCTTCCTTCCTTTTTTTCTTTTTTCTCTCTCTATTTCTCTCAAAAAATACAGAAATATAGCATTTCTGCTACATGAAAGAGTGGGGAAACATCTATATAAGTTGCATTGTAAGAAAAGAAGAAGAAAGCCTTAGGAAACTACAGAATGTCTTAAGGTTATTGTGTCAGTTTCTCTGGATAATCTTGTACCTTCTTTTAATTTCATATTCTGTCAGACTGAATCACCATCATCTTCATCATCCCTAAATTTATAGATTAGCCTTGGTCTTCTGTCCTGAAATTCTGGCTTTAAAAGGGCTTGAGACTTAATCTGAGCTGAGTTCTTCTTGATTATATAGGCATAGCTGCACAGTTTTCTTGCCAACTTGGTGGAAATGGCTTGGCATTGTATCCTTTCAGGATGGTTTTCTGCTCTACTTTAGTGAACAAACCTGATTTTTTTGTAGAGATCCCCACCCCCCATCCAAATATCAAGCAGGTTTGACCTTGTCTAGTTTCTGAGCCCAGATAGTCAGCCAAGTGCCACAATGGAAAATTAAAAGAACATCACCATGATGCTGAAATTAATGTACAAGGCTTTATCATTCCCACTGCATCTGGTGCATCATTTAAACTGGACACATAGATCCTTCAAGAGTAGAAGAGGCTTCCATCTGTAGATCCTTGGATTCCAAACTCAGAAAGTAGCAAGATCATTGGGGAAGGACTGTGACTACTGTGAGCTGGAAAGACAACATCTAAATGCGATTCAGCCACAGCCTCTAAAGAAAAGCTTTCACTACCCTCCCTCTGTAGGAAAATCCAATAGATATTCTTCCACAACAGCCAACTCACATCTAGGGCAGGGGTAGGCAACCTTGGCTCTTTTATGACTTGTGGACTTCAACTCCCAGAATTCCTGAGCCAGCATGGTGGAAACTATGGCCCCCTTCATGACTAGTGGACTTCAACTCCCAGAATTCCTGAGCCAGCATGGGGAAATTATGGCCCCTTCATGACTCGTGGACTTCAACTCCCAGAATTCCTGAGCCAGCATGGCTCAGCTTGGAAACCTCTCCCTTTCCCCTCAGCATGGCTGGCTCAGGAATTCTGGGAGTTGAAGTCCACGAGTCATAAAAGAGCCAAGGTTGCCTACCCCTGATCTAGGGGATGCTTCATTTTGCAGTTCTTCTTCCCATCATAGGTGGGCACTGCCCACAACAGCCAAGGAAGCTGCATGTTGCTTTTCAGAGTCACTGGAATATTTAGAAGAGTTTCTAGCCAGGGCTGGATTATTTTCTAAAATTATTTTGCAGATTTTCAATTTGTTATTCTCTCCCCCTCTGTTATCCTTTTTTTTTCTTCTTTCTCATCTGAGCTGTAATAATATAGCATCTGACTTTAACGTTGGCAAGCAGGAACACATTGAGTTTCTTTAAGCAGTAGAGTCCTAGTTTAAAACAATAGGTGAAGCTACGATTCATCCTAGGATCACTGTTATGTCATACAATTGACTATGAACTGCTCATCTTTTGCAATCCTCTAAAAACCCTTCAAACACCATGTATTCCTTTTTAACCCATTAGGAAGATACAGCTTGAAAGTCTCAAGATCTGCTCCTCTGAAATTATTGAATTACTGTTTTTGGGAAGTGCAGATTGCTTCTTGGTAGTTCACTACATTTCATCCAGGGCCATAGATGTCAGCACTTTTATTATCAGTTCCTGTAGTTTGACCATTTCTTAGATCAACATTAACTCAAGACACAGGGAAGTTTATGATGAGGCTTTCTACATAAAAGCAGGCAGATAATTTTGTGAACTCAAACATTTTCCCCCAACTCCGGCATGTCTAATTTGCAGTCAAATTGCTGCAGCTGTGCCAGTCTCAGAAAAACGAACCATTTGTCACTCTTTGGCGATGTTGTCAGACACCCACTCAAAGGGTCAATCAAGATTGTCACTCAGGAGAAATTCAATTGCCAGGAAGAGGTGGGGAGTATCAGACTGCAATGCAACAACCTGCAGGCAAAAAGGACATTAAACTACACATCGAGTAGTTTTGCAAATTTCCAAAAACAAGAAAACACCTTTGCAAAGAGCCCAAGAGGGCTTGAATTGAATTCCTTGTTCAGTCAAGCTATTTTCTTGACATCAGAAGATGCACAGACACCCTAAAACCCTGATTTGAATATACGCGAGTACTGAAGCTAGTTCAAGCTGAAACTTTTAAGAAGAACATTTTTTTGGGGGGGTGGGTGCTATATTGATGAAAGGATGTGTCGATGTAAAAGGAGACACAACCAGATGAAAGATATTCATTGCTGAACTTTGTAACTTAAGCCACTCTTAGGTTCACATTCACATGACTGCTCTTTAGAAGGCCAGATCCTGAAGTTGAAACTCAAATACTTTGGCCACCTAATGAGAAGGAAGGACTCACTGGAGAAGAGCCTAATGCTGGGAAAGATTGAGGGCAATAGAAGAAGGGGACGACAGAGAATGAGGTGGCTGGATGGAGTCACTGAAGCAGGAGGCGTGAGCTTCAATGGACTCCAGAAGATGGTAGAGGACAGGAAGGCCTGGAGGAGATCAACCCTGACTGCTCTTTAGAAGGCCAGATCCTGAAGTTGAAACTCAAGTACTTTGGCCACCTAATGAGAAGGAAGGACTCACTGGAGAAGAGCCTGATGCTGGGAAGATTGAGGGCAATGAGAAGAAGGGGACAACAGAGAATGAGGTGGCTGGATGGAGTACTGAAGCAGGAGGCATGAGCTTCAATGGACTTCCAGGAGGATGGTAGAGGAAGGAAGCCCTGGAGGAGATCAACCTGACTGCTCTTTAGAAGGCCAGATCCTGAAGTTGAAACTCAAAGTACTTTGGCCACCTAATGAGAAGGAAGGACTCACTGGAGAAGAGCCTGATGCTGGGAAAGATGGAGGGCAAGAGAAGAAGGGGACGACAGAGAATGAGGTGGCTGGATGGAGTCACTGAAGCAGTAGGTGTGAACTTAAAGGGACTCCAGAAGATGGTAGAGGATAGGAAGGCCTGGAGGAACATTGTCCATGGGTTGCGATGGGTCGGACACAACTTTGCAGCTCACAACAGCAAAGGTTCACATTAAAAGAGTACTTCTACCGTGTTTTCCCCAAAATAAGACCCACCCGGAAATAAGCCCTAGCCTGATTTTTTAGCGTGATCCTAATATAAGCCCTACCCCAAAAATAAGCCTAGAGGGTGGGTATGGCCAGCACAGGAGGTGCTGAATGCACAGGGATGGCAGCAGCTTCAGTCCATGCAGCACATGTAAGTCTGAGCATGGAGGCAGAAGCATGGGGGGGGGGCAGACAATCCGCTGTGCCTAATTTGTGGGAGACTCACATAGTAGCACTGGCAGTAGGCAGGGGTAGAACCATGGGGGGAAGCATTGCCTGCCTCCTCCCCATGGCTCAGCTCTGCTGCAGATGCCACTGCACGAGCCTCCCATGAGCCAGGTGGCTGCATAGCATGTCAGGATAGGCTACGTCCTCCCACCTCTGCCTCCTCACTTGGACTCATCTGCACTGTGCCAAGGGGCTGGCAGGCTGCTTCTACAGCCAGACACCATCGGCCCCTGTGCGCTCGCTGCCTCTTGTGCCCGCACCGAGAATGGGGCACTGGGCCAAGCTGATTACCCTGTGTTTCCCTGAAAATGTGTCTTTTGGAGCAAAACAAAAATATAAGACCAGGTCTTATTTTCAGGGAAACCTACATATATATATGTAGGTCTTTGGTTATTCGGGTTTTCTCCCGCGTCAAATTGGAAGTGTCTTTGATGCGGGAGAAAACCCGAATAACCAAAGACCTACATACAAACACCCGCAAAAACCTCAGAAAACACACACACACACACACATATATATATATATACACACACACACACACACACACACACACACACACACACACACACATATATACACACATACATACATACATACATATATACACACACACAAACATGCTATACACACACAAACATCTATCTATCTATCTATCTATACACACACACACAAACATATCTCTATCTCTATCTATCTCTATCTCTGTCTCTCTGTCTCTATCTCTCTATCACCTATCTATCTATCTATCTATCTATCTATCTATCTATCTATCTATCTATCTATCTATCACTATCTCTATCTATCTCTATCTCTATCTATACAGTATATTTCTATCTCTATCTCTATATCTCTCTCTCTAACTCTCTCTCTCTCCATAGATACACACACACACACAAACACGCATACACATATTTATTGCATTTGATTTCGCTCATGGGGACCCAAATGGCAATAGCAATGAAGTGTGCATTTATCAGATTAGCCATTCTTTTTGATCCTTTTCAGTGTTTTTCAGATTGGCAACTTTAAGATGTGTGGATTTCAAAAGCTCAGAATTCCCAAGCCAACCATGAAAGAAGACTAATTTCTTAAAATAGAAGTGTTGGAGGAATCTTCATTTGGGACATAATTCTGCAGCCAGGTTATTGTTCAAGAGAAGTAGCTGACAGCGTTTGATTTCAAAGGCTATTACTCAGTTCCCAGGCACTTTTCACAATTTATCATCCTCAAACAACATGCTCACTGATAAAGACCTATATAATATCATCTGAAAATCAATATTGTTCCCAGGTGGATTTCAAGATAATATTGTTATTTTTATTGTTATTATGGTTGGTTGCATAGTCAGCCCGATGTTCAGACTGGATTTGGCATTTTTATCCACCTATCGAGTCCTTCCCAAGGGTCTGGGATAGGCAGATGTTGACATTTAATACTTTTAAAGGACTTGTGGCATCATGTAAGCAGTTCAAGTAATGCTGCCTTTTGCAATTGACTGATGGCACTTTTGTCAATGTCAATGGTTTTCAAGTTGTGCTCCAGTTGCTCCTGGAGAACAGCATGCTACATTCTCAACACTATTAGCCACTTTGATAAACTGCATCTGTTTGAAAGGGAAGAGCATTTTCTAACTGGAAGAGAATGGCAAATATGCTTGGTCTGGTATGATTTGGTGCTGAATTAATTTCTTAATAAATGTGCTTTTTAAAATGATGTAGCATCTGAACGGAATCAGGTGTTCCTTAACGGCAGAAGTTAAATAAAAAGTGTTTAAAGCATTTGCATGGACATAACTGTGTAAATGACAATAATAGCACAGCTTCCAATGGATTTCAATACAGCTTAATAGCTATGATAAAATAATAAAAAAGCTATTGCATCCAAATTATTGGTCCAGCATCAGACAAAAACCTGTGGGGAGCTATCAGAAGCTCTAATATTCACAAAGTCTACTTTCAGGTATTTAAATAGAGCCATAAGCTCAGTACATTTGATATAAATAGCGCCTAACAGTTACCATTTAAATCTTAAATGCAAATATACACCTTTTCAGCTCACTGAGCTAAACATACAGAACAGTAGCATAACCAGTCTTTCTAGGAACTGTGCATTGTGTTTGGTACCTCTGAAAGATGCCCACAATCACATTATTAAAGAATGAATTTTGTATATCATTAACCAAAGTCTTTCATATTGGAGAATGGGGGACTCATTCATTGTCCCATCCTCCATCTTAGAATAGGTAGCTGAGAGAAAAATGCAACTCCATCCTACAATTGCTCTTTCCTTCCCACCCAACGTTTTCTTGTGACTGTTGTGATACATTATGAGAAAATGTGGCTTCCATTGTGCAGAGATCAGCATGCTACGTTCACAGCACTATTAGCCACTTTGATAAACTGCAGCTGTTTGAAACGAAAGAGCCGTTTCTAACAGGAAGAGAATGGCAAATACATTTGCAAATAAACACAATGTATTTGGTCCGTGGCATTTTCGATGTAGAACTGAAAAATGCGGTACACTTTTGCAGGGCCAAATTAATTAGATGTCAACCTGAAAAAAAATTGATTATGATTCTATCATTAGGTCTGCAGACATAAAGTCCATTTCATGCAGCAAGGCTTACTTCTGATTAAATATGCATATTATTAGGTAGCACTGCAATCATTAATTAAGCATTGTGTAATTTTTACCATGTAAATGGTTGAAGACAGTCCATTATTAGAGACTGTTCAGCTAGCGATTACTGTTGCAAAGAACTATTGGTATGATAGTAAATGAAGGTGGAAATTAGATAGAGCAGAAATACAGATGTAAAGATACAGAGAGATCTATCTGGAAACCTGGGAAGACTTTGCCAGTGAAGAAAATGGGGTGATGCTGATTTTTTTTTATTGAAAAGTTTATAAAAGTTACAGTATACACCCCAAAACCCACCCACCCTAACCCCCCCTCTCCCTCCCCCACTTCCCAGAGCTGAGTACAGGGTTACAAATATAATAATCAAACTCTAACAAACATTAACCAACTATATAAATAACCAAGTCCATAATGCGCTTTAACTCCCCTTTAACATAGGTATAAACAAATTAAAAATAAACATAATAATATAAACAAGTCAATATTATTAAACAATACAATATCCAAATTGTTAACAATACTAATACTAAAAATAATAATAAAACTAATAAAAATTCTACTATAATAAACTATTAATAATAATAATACTCTAAAATTTACTCATAAACTAGATGGAACTTTTTAGTCCCATATTTATTCTGAATATAATCTATCTATCTTCTCCAGACCGAAATGTATCTTTCTTACGAATGATCCTTCAAGTAAGCAGAAATTTTCACCATTTCTGCTAAATCTGACACTTTAAGCGTCCATTCTTCTATAGTAGGCAAATAATCCTTCTTCCAATATTGCCCTACCAATAACCTTGCAGCTGTTATCAAATTCAACATCAAATTAATTTCTTTAACATCACAATCTACAATAACACCCAGTAAAAATAATTATGGAGTAAACTTTATCTTTCTCCTAAAAATCTTTTGAATGTTCCACCAAATCTTAATCCAAAAGGCTTTTATATTTCTACAAGTCCACCAGATATGAAAATAAATAGCATCCAAGCTATCACATCTCCAACATTTGGGCTGTAAATTAGGATACATACAAGACAACTTTTTAGGATCCAGATGCCATCTATAAAACATTTTGTAAAAAATTCCTCTTAAATTTTGGGCCTGGGTAAATTTTACATTTCTAACCCAAATTACCTCCCATATATCCAATGGAATCGGTTCTTGAATATTTTGAGCCCATTTTACCATACAATCTTTAACTAAATCCATATCCGAATCCAATTCTATTAAAGCATTATAAATTCTCTTTATATGCACTCGATTTTGATCTTTAATCTGTATTACCAAATTCTCATCCATTAAGGTAATACCAACCTTTTGATCTAACTTCCACCTAGCCAACAATTGATTATACTGAAACCAAGACTGTACAATATTTTCTTGCTTTAACTCAGCTAATGATTTTAATTGCCAATCATTCCCTACCAATCTAAGTAGTTCCTTATAAGAAATCCTATCCTAATTCACACCCATAGATACCCGCTCTATCACGTGTCCAGGAATCCCCCAGGTTGGTATTTTATAATTTAACTTATAATAATATTTCTTCCAGACACGCAATAAAGCACTTCTTAAAATATGAGATTTAAAAGCTTGGTCAACATTTTTATTATAAATTAAGTATGCATGCCACCCATATAAGGGGTGATGCTGATTGGTTGATGGATTGATGGACTTATTGAGGTCTCAGGATATATTTAGCCTTCAGATAATATTCTGAAGCTATAATGCATAATGAACCTCATTGCAGACAACAACTGAACAAGAGAATTTATTAAGCGTCTCAGGTTGGAATTCATCCATGCATTCGTAAAAATATGCAATACAGAACTGGCATAATAAATACATAATTGACTGCTGATATATTGACCTATTAGTGGGGCGTGATGGCTCAGCAGCTAAAGATGCTGAGCTTGTCAGCTGGAAAGCTGATGGCTTGGAGATCTGAGCACCCCACAACAGAGTGAACTCCCATTACTTTCACCAGCTCCTCCCCACATAGCAGTCCCAAACCCTCATTTCAACCCTGAAGTACAGATATTCCGCCTTAAAGTTCTGTTCTTTATTTGCTTACATCCAACAGATAGATGGGGACGAAATGGAGGTAGTGACAGATTTTATTTTTCTGGGCTCCAAGATCACCTCAGATGGGGACTGCAGCCAAGAAATTAAAAGACGCGTGCTCCTGGGGAGGAAAGCTATGGCAAATCTAGACAGCATACTAAAAAGCAGAGACATCACCCTGCCAACAAAAGTGCGTATAGTCCAAGCCATGGTTTTCCCAGTTGCAATGTATGGCTCTGAAAGTTGGACCATAAGAAAGGCTGAGGGCTAAAGAATTGAGGCCTTTGAACTATGGTTCTGGAGAAGACTCCTGCGAGTCCCTTGGACTGCAAGGCATTCAAACCGGTCAGTCCTAGAGGAGATCAACCCCGACTGCTCTTTAGAAGGCCAGACCCTGAAGTTGAAACTCAAGTGCTTTGGCCACCTAATGAGAAGGAAGGACTCCCTGGAGAAGAGCCTAATGCTGGGAAAGATTGAGGGCAGTAGAAGAAGGGGACGACAGAGAATGAGATGGCTGGATGGAGTCACTGAAGCAGTAGGTGTGAACTTAAATGTACTCCAGAAGATGGTACAGGAAGACCTGGAGGAACATTGTCCATGGGGTCGTGATGGGTGGGACACGACTTCGCAATTAACAACAACAACAGACAGACAGAATCTTGCCTGACTAAACCTTTTCTACTTCTCACTCCAATGGATCTACCCTGGCAGATTCTAGGGAGTGACTATGGTAAATCTCTCCCTCTTGTCCCCATCCTCACCCCCCCAATCTTTGGTGGACTGGGACCCCTCCTTTCCTCCTGCTTTCCTGCAGCCCACCTCATCATCTCCCCCTTCATAGACACCATCCATCACAGTTACTCACCTGCATCTTCCCATAGTTTGCAGCCACATTTTTAGCTAGAAGAGCAAGATGCAGATAAACTCCAATTAAATAAATCAGTAGAGCGAAGGAGCGAACTCCAAGACTGAATATTTTTACCCATTCATTGTGAAATGTAAGTGCTGTGACATTTATTAAGAACAAAGCTGGATGTCAGCTGATTACTCTGGAGTTTGTTAATCAGGGCACTGAGTGCAGGGCAAGATTTCTCACCTTTATGAATGATATTTTGGAAAAAAAAATGGCCTTTCAAAGGTGTTTCTGATCATAGGGAAAAGAAGGTTGACAGATGCTTAAATTAGTAGGGCATATGTTTTTTTTTCCCCTCTGGGATTTTTTCTAATTATTCCATTCTCGTTTCCAGCGAAAACGTTCAAGCCCATTTTAAAGCATCTGCAAAGCTACCAATGCTGATAATTATGCTTCAGGTAACCTGCTAAGGAAAGCAGTAAGTAAGTAAGGAATCCCACCAATATTTTTATATTAGGCAAGGAGCAGACCAGCATAGTTATAACATTATTTATTGACTCAAATTAGAACTGGAGAACTGCAGGCAATTGTCTGTAATTTATACTCTGAGCCCACAGGGCTTTAAACCAATCACAATACTAGAAAAACCTGCCCGAATATGAATGTTCAAAGTTTCAATACATAACAATTTCTAAATACGAAAACAAGCTAATCTGAAGAAGATGTCTGCAGCACGTGAGCAACACTGACAGTAAAACTCAATTCTCTTTAAATTATCATGATACAGATAAATGGTATCTTCACCCAGGTTCCAGAAATATATTTGTTCCATGTGTAAAGAAAAGAACAGCAATTTCTACCAGCGTGATGCATTCATTCTTCTGTTCTCCCCCATTTCATTTGAAAAGTTCACACTGACATTGACCCTCCTTAAAACCCCCTAGCAATTCTAAAGCAATAAGGTGGAGTGCAGAGATACTTTCTTGGTGGTCCTAAGGAAAGGCTAACATCTTAAAAACATAGCCAGATGAGACTATGGTCTCTTGTTTCTCCTTCTTTCCCATAATAGGCCACCAGATGCTTCTGGACTTGTCACAAGGAGAAGATGGAAGGTAAGGAGCACTACAATTAGAACATGTCCTTCTCCTGCTGAGGTTTCCTCGGCAACGGTTTGGAAGTTTTCTCAGAGATACTTTTAAGTTAGATAACTCAGAAATAGCACTTAGTCCTTAAGGACTGACCAGCCTCTCCATCTTGAAGTTCTTCCATTTTAGACTTGCTGGTCTTCACTGTGTGTTGAGGTAATGATCTTTATAGATCATTTATGCAGCCTGTTGAACAAATGCACTATTATGACTACCCTAAAACTTCTAAAGATGCTTTTTTTTGTAATTTTTTTTTATTTTCAATTTTACATTACATCATAAAAAATACTTCAGATAAAGAGTAAAATAAATTTATACACACAACTTTCGGTATTGCTCACCCATTTCCCCCCAAACTGCATCCACCCTCTAACATCTCACTTCCCTTTTTCCCTCTTCTTCCTCACTCTCCCCCTCTCCTCCTTCTCCTCAACCTTCCTACTTACTTCTCCCCTTCCTCCTATCTTCTCACTCCGGATGCAGTCCAGGAGAAATGCCCGAGCAATTCCTCTCTCCAAAATAAAACATAATATTATATACAATGAAACTATTTCTACTTATCTGAGCTATTTATCCTTCAACCCATCCTCCCCCCTCCCCCCCTGACTTCCCAGAGCCAAGTATAGGGTTATACAAACATATTAAACTTAATATACTTAAGTTTACTAATTATATAATAACCAAAATCATACTAACCCTTAACTCTCTTCAAACTTTAACATCATAATTTTATAAACAAATCCATTACTCATAAAATAAATGAAACTTTGTAGTTCCATATTTCTTCTGAACATATTCTATCCATCTTCTCCAAAACTTCTAAAGATGCTTTATCCAAAAGGCAGCTGGACTTTCTTGGTCAGTTAGAACTGAAGAAGCGAAACATTTTCTAAAAAAAAAAAAAAAAAAAAACAACCCAAGAAAAACCAACCATGACCTGGATACTTGAGAATCTCCATAGACATTCTAAAACTCCTTTTATTCAGCATATGGATTCTCATCAATGACTCTGTTACACACACTTGTTATTCTCTCACGTAATCCAGTCATGGCTACTTTCCTGGTATCTTCTGAGGAAGGTATTAGAGGCCCTTGATCATTTTGGCTGCCTTTCAAGCTTTATTATATATTTTTCAAAATACAGCAAGTAGAACTGGATATAACCCGTAGTCCAAAGACTGGAGAAATCATAGTTTTATAGGTAGGCATTAGATCTCAGGAATTTTATTTCTAATTCTCTGACAGGAATTTGCTGGTTTTGCACCTCCATTTTTAATGTTTTCTCTGTATTTTTGTTTTATTTTGTATAAATGTTTTGCTATTTCACTTTAATACAGATGAGACAGGTTATTAAAGTAATGTACAGTAAAATACAGAAGCAGAGTCAGCTCATAGTCACATTGCCTGAATATACTAGAACAATTATTCTTGGTTTGGATTGGTTTAGTAGAGATTGGAGTAATGAAATAAAGCTACAAATTTCCTGGTCTCCTGCTACCAGTTTGAGCTGGTTAAAAACTTCCAAGGAAGGTTCCCATATCCCATTTTTTTTCCCCGAAAAAGGAACAGGCACTTGTGTGAATGCGGTGTTGCGCTATCACAGTGAAGATCTGTAGATTGATCTCTCCGGCTTTCTTGTAATGAGTTCTTCGAATTTCACAAAGATAAGAACTTTCTAAACTTTGCTAAGTAACTCATGGACATCGCTCAGGCATTTCTTGGAAGAATAAATATTTACGTAAACTTCCTATAAAAACTGAACCCCTCAATTTTGCCCCGAGATATCTAGAAAGAAGCTAAGCTACATTTCTTTTTAAAAACTCCATCAACTGAGGATAACATGCAAGCTTTAGAGTTTGTAACACTTCTCTTTTTTTTCCCCCTTAAAAATAACCATGCTTGTTTTTGGGTCAAAAGCCAGCTGCTCAATTTCTCCCAGATTAAAGAAAGTGACTGCCTCATTAATGTTTAAAAGGGCAGCTGGTAAATCACTGTTTTTAGAAAAGATTAACCCGTTTTCACAAAACACGGCTCCTTTCCACTCCCCAAGCAAATCTGATTTCTCTAATAAGAAGCCGAGATTGAAATTTAGCACACCTCACAGAAATAATGTCACCTCACATCACTCAATGAAATGGTCAACTTTGATGCAAACTTTGAACCCGAAACTCAAGGATTCAAGACAAAAATATGCAATAATCAAGGCTCCCTTTCACTTTAAAGCAGTGGTTCTCAACCTTTTTAATGCCGCGACCCCCAACTGGTCATAAGTCGAGGACTACTCAGCCGGTCGTAAGTCAAGGACTACTCAACTGGTGCAGCACCGTTTGCAGAATGGGACTTTTGGTGGGCTCAGCAGGGCAGAGACAGCCTGGACAATTCCTATTGGCTTTGGAAAGCCAATAGAATTAGACTCTATTCAAGAGAGTCTATTCTATTGGCTTTCAAAAGCCAATAGAATAAAAGGGAGTAGCACAGCTAAGGAAAAGGGGGGAAAAAAATGGTGGAGTGCATTGTTTGGTGACCCCCGTGAAATGGTCGTTCGACCCCAAATGGGGTCCCGACCCACAGGTTAAGAACCAGTGCTTTAAAGGCTACCTATTTGAAAGTTGAGCTGGTGAAAGTTGCTCAGGTAAAGAGTTAATACTTCAAAGAAAAGCAATCCCAGTGAAGAAAAATATCAAATCATATCACAATGGAGGGAGAGTCACTAAGTGCTGTGATTCTGTGCCAGCATGTGATCCCGGTAGTTGAGTCTGGGGAATCAGAGGAGGAGGAGGAGGAGCCAGGAGAACCATCAGAGTCGGAGGGAGGCTCTGATGAACTGTAGGACTTACAGACTGATGAGGAGGCTGGTCCTTCCACTCATGATCAAGCTGAGAACCAGCTATGCTGGGAACCTGAGTTGGACGCAGAGGAAGCACAGCTGGAAGACCTCAGAGATGCTCGTAACTGTAGACAGGTCACACGAATAGGACAGAGAGAGGCAATGGGGTAACTCCAGGGGAGGAGGAGAAAGCAGTGAGAAGCCACGCCTTGGGGGCTGCGTAACAAAAAGGGAATGTGTGGGCAGGGCTGGTTGCTGGAGGCAATCGTTTGCAAAAAACTTCAGAGTCAAGAGATCATGATCTGTTTATTTTGCCTGTGAGTTATTTCCTGTTTGACTCATGCTCCATTTTTGCTTTTGGTCAAGGTATCCATTGGAAAAGTGTGCTGCTGCTTTGGTTTTCTGGGACAATTATCAGGTCTGTAACTCAAATAAAAAGGGTTTATTTTCCAGTCTACTGTTAAAAGAGGGGTTGTCTTTGTGAAGTAAAAAGGACGTACGTAGGCTGGGACAGAACTCTAGGTAGAAACAGGTACCAGTTCAAAAGGGGAGCATAGTCTGTCTTCCCACTGAGGAATCAGTGATGAGAAGGTAAAACCAGGTCTTCTCTCTTTCCACCTGCCTTAATTTTAATTGTATTGCAATGTTATCTATTATCTAAATTGGAAATGACCAACATTGGTCACTTATCCCAAAAGTGATTTTCAAAAGGTAACTGCACTTTGTTTTACTTGATTCCTTCATTCAAGAAGTTGCTTCAGTTCTGACATTCGAGAAGCTTCTTCAGAACTCAAATTTGATCTTCAGAACTGAAGAAGCTTCTTGGTTAAGAAGCAAGATGTCTTCAAGTCTGAAAAAGCACCTATGGGACAACCATGACCTGGATGACTAAGAATCTCCATATAGACATTTAGAATCTTTATCTTCTCAATGGGTTATTTCCCATGTGTAATACACAGATGCTATCTTTTAATTCCTGCATCAACATGTACATCAATTGTGGATTTCTACCAGCAAAGACCAAATTTCAAAGCCAAAGAACATCGCACCTACATTCAGTTCCATCTCTTATATTCATCACATAGAGTCTAATACATCACAAAACCCCTTTTCCTCTTTATCTGGATCCATCAATAAAAAGACCATATATTCATATTTCTCTATATCAGATATGTCAAACACAAGGCCCGGGGGCCGGATGTGGCCAGCGAAGTGGTTTCATGTGGCCCGTGAAGCCATCCTGGAAACAGTGAGGGAACGGCCCCTGCTGCCTTGGCCCTGACCCTTGGCACTTGCCCCGGTGGACCATGCCTTGGCACTTGCCCCGGTCCCACCCCTTTCTGCCAGAGACCCTCCGATCTGTCCCACTCCTGCCCAGACCCCCACAGGCACCATTGAAGCAAATGATCTAGAGCTGGCCACACCCACCAGTAGGCCACACTCACTCCATCCACATCCACCTGCCCCCCCAAGGGCAACATCAATGCTGATGCAGCCCTCAATGAAATTGAGTTTGACACCCTTGCTCTATATGATTCACTTCTTTCCATCATTAGCCAAGTTTCGGCGTTCTTGTTATCCATCAATTTCCTTATACCAATTGTCACAGATACTCTCTCCTTCCCAGCAGCAATATTCTCATTTCCCCTACTTTACATATCCTGCCAGAAATAAATAAATTAACCTCACAATGTGACTTCATAATATGATTATGTGGCCATTAAAAAAAAGGGAGACTCATCTAAAAAAGCAACAGCGTTTTTAACATACTCATCCAAGCCCCATTCAGACATTTCTGGGAGCTGCAGATAAAATTAATAGCATGTTAGAATTTAATGGACATGCCAGATTTCCGCTGTAATATGCTAACTCTCTTTGAAAATAGATGAGGTTTGCCTCCAGATCAAAATTCAGATGCTGAGCAAGTTCTAATGGGGCTCCTTTAACAATGAAAAGTGAATGTCTCAATTTTTTAAAGAAGCGATTCTACAGAGCAGTGGTCTATCAGTTCTGACAAGATGCTAATATCTGCCCTACAATTTTGGACTAAAAGTAGTATCAGAGCTTCTTCCTTCTCAGGCAATTCCCATGGAAAGAGCCAGGGAAGAGCAATCATTTCATTTAAATACAAATTTGGAAGAGGCCAATAGACCAAGTAGAGGTATGTTTAACTGGATTGTGATCTATACATTTCTGTAAAGAGATAATAATAATAATAATAATAATAATAATAATAATAATAATAATAATAATAACAACAACAACAACAACAACAACAACAATAATAATGATAATAATAATGTTGGAAGGGACCTTGGAGGTCATCTAGCCCAACTCCCTGCTCAGGCAGGAAACCCTATACCATTTCAGACAAATCGTTGTCCAGTCTCTTCTTTAAAACTTCCAGTGTTGGAGCATTCACCGCTTCTGGAGGCAGGTGGTTCCACTGGTTAATTGTTCTCACTGTCAGGAAGTTTTTCCTTAGTTCTAGATTGCTTCTCTCCTTGATTGGTTTCCATCCGTTGCTTCTTGTCCTGCCTTCAGGTGCTTTGGAGAATAGCTTGACTCCCTCTTCTTTGTGGCAGCCCCTGAGATATTGGAACACTGCTATCATGTCCCCCCTTGTCCTTCTCTTCATTAAACTAGACATTCCCAATTCCAGCAACCGTTGCTTATATGTTTTAGCCTCCAGTCCCCTAATCTTCTTTGTTGCTCTTCTCTGTACTCTTTTTAGAGTCTCAACATCTTTTTTACATCGTGGTGACCAAAACTGGATCCAGTATTCCAAGTGTGGCCTTACCAAGGCCTTGTAAAGTGGTATTAACATTTCACGTGATCTTGATATATTAATATCACTTTACAATGCCATGTACGGCCACACTTGGAATACTGATGATTCCAAGTGTGGCCTGGATGCTGCTGCTGATGATGATGATGCTACCTTGACGTGGTTATGGGGCTTGTGTACTCTGAGGAAGATGAGAGCTATGCCAGAGTTTCAACCATACTGGACAGGTCTCATCAGAGGAGTCAGACAAAGAGTGTCTCTCCCATAAAAAATATGGTGAGACGTAAATTTCAGAATGCCATACCGGCTCGGACGTCGCCCGGGTTAACAAGGTCCGCACTAGATATTGGAGTTCCTGGATATCTGGTGAAAAATGGGTTACAGGACTCAGGACTGTTGGCTGAGCAACCAGGGCCAGCAGCTGCAGAACTACTGGAAGAAAAGGTGTTTACCCGTCGCAGATACACAGTGATGGAAAACAAAGTAATCAAGAAATACCACTTAGAAACAAGGAAGATCAAGGAAGCACTGGAAATAATAAAGCAACAAATAACAGCTATAGCCAGGAAAATCAGTAGATATGAAGCTCGAATTGCAAACTATAGGCAGAACCTCCAATTTCAATCCAATCAGAAACGTTTCTACCAATCCATCAATGGAGAAACTGCAAGGAATCAGTCAGTACCTGACAAGGAAGAAACAGTGCAGTTCTGGAAGCAGATATGGGATAACCCAAAGAAATACAACAAGGATGCGGCTTGGTTAAAAGAGGTGGATGCAAATAAAACAGAAGTTGAAATGAAAGAACTAGTAATAACAACAAAAATGGTAGAAAAAAGAGCAAAGAAAATCAAAAATTGGTCAGCACCAGGTGAAGATGAACTGCATGGGTTTTGGTTGAAACATCTAACTGTTATACACCCACTCATTGCCAAGCATTCAACAATATACTACAAGGAGGAGAAATTGAAAAGTGGCTAACAACTGGGAAAACCTACCTAATAATGAAAAATCCAGCAAAAGGGGCAACACCAGGTAACTACAGGCCAATTACCTGCTTACCAACAACTTTCAAATTACTAACTGGTGTGGTAGCTGATGCAGTACAACAGCATCTAGTTGAAAACAATCTCTTTCCACCTGAGCAGAAAGGAAACCGCCCCAATAGCAGAGGAACAAAAGATCAACTCCTAATAGACAAAATGATCTTGGAAAACTGCAAGAGAAGGAAGACCAACCTGAATGTGGCATGGATTGACTACAAAAAGGCATTTGACTCTCTGCCACATGATTGGATAATCAAGTGCCTAGAAATAACAGGAGTCAGTAGAAACATCAGAAAATTTGTGCAAAGATCGATGGCACAATGGAAGACACAGTTGCAGATCAATGGTGAGAGCTGGGAGAGGTTAATATCAAGAGAGGAATATTTCAAGGAGATTCATTATCACCATTACTATTTGTTATTGCACTGTTTCCTCTGTCAACAATACTGAATAACTCAGGACATGGTTATCAAACATCAAAAACATCTGCTAGACTATCCCACCTCCTTTACATGGATGATCTGAAGCTGTATGGAAAAACATCATCTGAAATAGAATCGCTGCTCAACACTGTCCGTATATATAGCCAAGATATTGTAATGGAGTTTGGCTTGGACAAATGTGCCACACTTACTATCAAACAAGGAAAAATAGTGAAAACTGAAGGAATCAAGATGCCCCACGAAAATAACATTAAGAGTCTGGATGAGGAAGAATACTACAAATACTTGGGTATCCTTCAAGCTGACAACATCAAGCACACTGAAGTCAAGAAAAAGATTAGAGGTGAATACATCAAGAGAGTGAAGAAGATCTTAAAATCCAAACTCAATGGAGGAAATACCATAAAGGCAATCAACACTTGGGCAATCCCAGTCATTAGGTACACAGCTGGAATAGTGGACTGGACTCAAGCAGAACTAAAAGCAATGGATAGGCAGACCAGAAAAATAATGACAATGAATCATGCCCTTCATCCACGCAGTGACATTGATAGACTTTATCTACCAAGGCAAATAGGTGGGCGTGGAATGCTACAAGTACATCAGATGGTTGAAGAAGAAAAAATGGCTTTGGAAGAATATCTGAAGAACAATGATGAAGATGCACTGAAATTAGTATATCAGGAAGGCTTACTAACTACTGGAGAGACCAAACTGGCCTACAAGAAAGACCAAATGAAGAACAGAATAGAGGCATGGGAAGACAAAGCACTACATGGCCAATACATGAAAAAAATAGCTGGGAAAGCAGATAATAATAAAACCTGGCAATGGCTAAGAGCAGGAAAATTGAAGAAAGAGACCGAGGGACTAATTCTGGCTGCACAAGACCAAGCCTTAAGGACAAATGCATACAAAGTCAAAATTGAGAAGACAGCAACAGACAGTAAGTGCCGCCTATGCAAAGAAGCTGAAGAAACAGTGGACCACTTGGTAAGCTGTTGCAAGAAGATTGCACAAACTGATTACAAGCAGCGGCATGACAAAGTAGCAACAATGGTGCATTGGAAGATCTGCAAAAAATATCATTTGCCTGTAAGCAAAAACTGGTGGGATCATAAAATAGAGAAAGTCATAGAAAATGATAAAATTAAACTGCTCTGGGACTTCAGAATTCAAACAGACAAGCACCTGCAACATAACACCCCAGACTTAACAATTGTCGATAAGAAAGACAAAAAAGTCTGGATAGTGGATGTGGCAGTGCCTGGAGATAGCAGAATAGAAGAGAAAGAACTGGAGAAGATAACAAAATACAAAGACCTACAAATAGAAATAGAAAGACTGTGGCAAAAGCAAGCAAGGGTAGTACCAGTAGTCATAGGCTCCTTGGGCGCAATCCCAAAACAACTGGAGCACCACTTGAACACCATTGGCATTGACAAATTTGCTATTAGTCAATTGCAAAAGGCGGCCTTATTAGGAACTGCTTCCATCCTGCGACGATACCTGTAATACCATCAAACATCCACATCTGCCTATCCCAGGTCCTGGGTAAGGACTCGATAGGTAGACAAAATGCCAAATCCAGGCTGAACATCTGGCTGACTGTGCGATGAATGATAACAACAACAACAACAACAACAATAATAATAATAATAATAATAATAATAATAATAATAATAATAATGTTGGAAGGGACCTTGGAGGTCATCTAGCACAACTCCCTGCTCAGGCAGGAAACCCTATACCATTTCAGACAAATCGTTGTCCAGTCTCTTCTTTAAAACTTCCAGTGTTGGAGCATTCACCGCTTCTGGAGGCAGGTGGTTCCACTGGTTAATTGTTCTCACTGTCAGGAAGTTTTTCCTTAGTTCTAGATTGCTTCTCTCCTTGATTGGTTTCCATCCGTTGCTTCTTGTCCTGCCTTCAGGTGCTTTGGAGAATAGCTTGACTCCCTCTTCTTTGTGGCAGCCCCTGAGATATTGGAACACTGCTATCATGTCCCCCCTTGTCCTTCTCTTCATTAAACTAGACATTCCCAATTCCAGCAACCGTTGCTTATATGTTTTAGCCTCCAGTCCCCTAATCTTCTTTGTTGCTCTTCTCTGTACTCTTTTTAGAGTCTCAACATCTTTTTTACATTGTGGTGACCAAAACTGGATCCAATATTCCAAGTGTGGCCTTACCAAGGCCTTGTAAAGTGGTATTAACATTTCACGTGATCTTGATATATTAATATCACTTTACAATGCCATGTACGGCCACACTTGGAATACTGATGATTCCAAGTGTGGCCTGGATGCTGCTGCTGCTGCTGCTGCTGCTGCTGCTGATGATGATGATGATGACGATGATCATTCAGTTGTGTCCAACTCTTGCCAATTATATGGGCCAGGCTATCACATCAGATAGCCACATGGAATGTCAGAGGAATGAGGGTAAATTAGATATTGTCAAAGGTGAGATGATCAGATTGGAAATTGATCTCCTTGATATCAGTGGGCTACACTGGTGAAACAATGGCTTTTTCCAGTCCGAGGACTTCACTGTTTATTATTCAGGATATGATACCATGCAAACAAATGGAGAGGTGTTTATTGTAAGCAAGAAATGTGCTAGAGCAGTGGAAAACTTCTCAACTGTCAATTATGACCATCAGAATTCATAAAGAGGTAAACTCTAAGCCTAAGGGCAAACTTGGGCAAAGCATTGCAAAGATCTGTAAGCTCCGTGGATTGAGCGCTTAGACAGATTCCCTTATCAATGTTGCTTTTCTCTTTTGTACCTTCACTGGTCTGATTTTGTAACTCTTCCTTGAAAATCTTTCTTGTAGGTTTGAGATAGCCTGCACTGCACAAACTGGTCCCCTCCCTCCACTTTTTCTGAATCTGGATTTAATCTGATCTTCCTCTTAACTCGTTGACCCTTGAGGTCAACAGACTTACTGTTGGTGTCACCTTCTTTATTTTAGTTTTGACCTTCATCCCTTTCTCTTGCGTGATGAGATTTTTAATAAATGCTTGATGGACATATCCAGAATTAGAGCTTTGTCCAGACACAACTTTGCCTCTGCATAATCTTCAGATGAAATAAAAGAGGCAGCAGGTTTGCTGAAACAGATCTAAAGGACTACTTACATGTCTCGTTGGAAGGTTAATTTCCATGCTCTCCAAGTGCTGCTGAGATAACTGCTCCTAGCCACCCAAGCAAACATGGTCAATTAAAAATGTAGAAGCTGTGGTTTTGCAACACATAAAAGGCCACAGGGGAAATTATTGGGTGTGAAGAACAATCTCAGCCTTATGTGTCTGTCAGGGAAGATTTAGAGAGATTAGCAGCTCTCTGAAATTGTAGGTCACATCATAAATAGCACTGGAAGGTGAGATCATTCTATAGAGAGGAGGAGGAGGAGGAGGAGGAGGAGGAGGAGGAGGAGGAGGAGGAGGAGGAGGAGGAGGAGGAGGAGGAGGAGGAGGAGAAAAACAGTGTGGCAATAGTGTAAGAAATAACATGGCCATTGAGAACAACATGAAGAATAATGAGGTGGAATCAGTTCCTTGTGCAAATGAAACATACAATGTATGTACTGTTAAACAGTTTTCCCATTTTTTTCTTGGAGGGTGTTAAAGTCCAGTGAGGGAAAATTTCCACAGAACTATATGACGAAAGGTCTATCCAACAGCCAACTGCTTGGCCTACAGATCATGGCTTTCCAGGACATCCTACTTATTTCTCCTTGTCCAGATCTAATTGGAATCTGGAAATGCATTTACATGAACTTCTGTTTGACAATAAGACCTCCTTCAGTGCTGGGCATCCATAAAGATTAAAAAATAAATAAAATAAAGGAGAATATTTGTAGTTTGGGTTGAAATGAGGAGTCCTAATTCACACAGAGTAATCCTGACCCATTGCTGTATCTTTGACCTGGCAATGGAACAGCAGTTGCGATGTATTGATTCACAATTGTTGAAACTGACTGGAAAGCAGCTGCCTCAGCAGGACAAACACTGATCCTTCTTTCTGTGCTAAGAACTGTTTGCTTTCCCACCAATTTCTCCTGCCCGCAGAATTTTGAGCGGAGTTAATAGATCCCTTATTATGCTTAAAGCATGCCTGTGATTATTTACTGAGTTAATTAATGATCTATATTCAAAAAGCAAGTGAGGCCATATTGGGCAATTGAAGGGTTGAAAGTCTGCATTGAAACCCATCTGGTCATAATTAAGATTTACTACAGAACTCCATTTTGCTAAAGATTAATTACTGGCAGCTAAATGAATATCATCGCTGTTGATTGGCATGTTATGCTGTGAACAATTCAATCCAGGGAGTGTAATTTATAGTCCCCTGCCTTATTTTGAATAAAGATGCTGTTTTGAAACAAGATTTACAGGTGGCTCGTGAAATGCCCACCAAATGGCAAGCAGGGAAATATAAGCATTAAAGGCAGTGTGTCTCGAACTTAACTTTCCCAGGTTGTTTCTTGTGCTTATTTGCATCTTCTCCAAATCTTTATATTCCCATTTTAATCTTTAGTTTCATCTGAGCCATAGGCCCCCCCTTTACTCTTTTCTTAAATAGATTGGTGCAAAAGTGTCTGAGATGAAGGGAAGAGGGATTGACCTAGGGCACAGGTCGGCAACCTGTGGCTCCAGAGCTGCGTTCAGCTCTTTGAGCCTTGCCCTGTCGCTCCCAGCCTCCTCTGCCATTTGCACAGAGAGAGAAAGAGAGAGAGAGAGAGAGGCACCTGTGCTTCCCTGCTTCTCTTTTTGTCTCATTCTGTCTCTGTCTCTCTGTGTTTGTTTGTTTGTGTGTGTGTGTGTGAGTGTGTGTGTATAAAAGAGAGTGGACTCATGGTGTTCTCTGACAAGCTGAAAAGCTTTTTGGTGGGGCTCCTCCCTTTGCTGTGTCTCTGCAGGAAGCAGGAAGGGCAGGAGAGAGAGCTAGCTAGCCCAGCTATGCTGACTCAGGAATTCTGGAAGTTGAAGTCCATGAGTCATAAAAGAACTGAGGTTGCCTACCCTGAGCTTGTTGGAGAACAGCTTGAAGGCAGCTTGCCAGGTGAGCAGAAGATTGGAGAGAGAAAGAGAGATAGAGATAGATAGATAGATAGATAGATAGATAGATAGATAGATAGATAGAGGGAAGGAGAGAGAGAGAGAGAAAGAGAATGGGGGAAGAGGACTGGCAGACCAAGGGCAGAAAGAGAGAGAGGGAGGGAGAGAGAAAGACGAGAGAGAGAGACCCTTTTGACATCTAAAATGAAGATAACACTGCCTTTATGATATATATATATATATATATATATACGGTAAAAAAGTATATATGCAGTGTTATCTTCATTTTAGATATCGAAAGGGTTTTGCGGCTCCCAGTATTTTGTTACTAGGAGAGCACATCTGGATGATGACTTCAAGTTGGCCAAAGCCAAAATAGTCCTTCGTGAACTTCCTCCAGGTCAAAGAGAGCTGGAAGGGAATCTTCCTGCTGAGATTAAAAAGTTGAACGAAAAAGGAAAGGTGACACCTTCATAGACCATGTGATGCCAATGGATACCTTATATCATTCAACCAGTTCTGTAAATGAATTCTCATTTAAAAAGAAAGAAAAAAAACAAAGATGAGGAGAAAAGAGGAATCGGAAACTAAACAGCAGGAAGACTGAATAGGAGCATCATTCTTTTACAAAATTAATGTTATGGTTCTGACAGATGAAACTCTTCAAAGAACTTCGAGGCATTGTTTACCTTAAAGAATCTTTATTTGAGTAGCATAGCATCAGCACTAACACAGTCGAAGCCAAAAACTGAATTCCCCTCCCCTGAGCACATAGTATCAAAGCACAATTCCCTCCTCCAATTAACAGTCATAAATCACATTCTCCAATTAGTTTGAAATGCAGGCTTTCTCTCCAGTTCTCCAGCCCGCCAATTCTTATCATCTCTTATTTCAATAACCTTGGTTCTCACACCAGATTCAGTATTGTTATGTCTAGCTAAAGTCTCATGTATATTCATCCCCCCCCCCAGCATCATCTAACTCTAAGAGTAAAACATAAGAAGAAAATGGTTGCATCTCCATCAGTTGTCAAAGCAAAAACATCTGATGTTAGCAATGTTGACATTTAACTTGGAATCTGTTAGCTGGCTTCCACTGAATTTCAATATGCAGTCTATTAGATTTTGCTAGTTCTTATTCAAAGATCTTCTCATGTGCAGGTACTCCATGACTTAAACCACAATGGGAACCATAATTTCTGCTACTAAGCAAGATACTTGTTAAATGGGTTATGTCCAACCTTATACTTTTTTTTTGCTATAGTTGTCAAGCAAAACACTGCAGATGTTCAGTGACTGGATTCTCCCATTGACTTTGCTTATCAGTTGTGAGATGGGAAGGTCACAGTGCTCACATGACACCAGCATGCTACAACTGTCGTAAATACAACTGTCCATTGCCAAGCTCCCGGATTTTGATTATGGGATTTAGGATGCTGCAACAGCCATAACTATGAGGACTTTTTTTTCAGCGCTGCTGCAACTTTGAAGGGACACTAAATGGATGGTTGTAAGTCAAGGATTACCTGGATGTTCTCCTTCACCACACAATGTTCTTGCAACTTTTTTTTTTTTTTTTGCCCTTGACTAAAAGAGAGACAAATTGAGTCTCTGGGCCTTATTAGCTATGCAAATTGAGACAAGCACTTGTGAATCATGAACTCCTACAGATTTCCACACAGAATCTGGATTATACTCTAGGTGGAACTTAATGGGCTGGAACGTAACTATTTCAGAGATTGCTTTATAGTCCTCATCTGTGGAAGCCATTGATGGACCAGGAAGATGCTGAAGAGAACATTTAATGTTCTCTGAAAAAGTTTTACAGCTCTCTTAAATAGCCTCCTTGAGAATTATGGCACTAAAATCAGCAATTAGGGTGGTGCACCAATTTGGATTGGATTCTAAAAAGGCACTTCACAGCACATATCGGTGCCCATATAATTCTTTAACACCTGTCCATAACTTCTTAAACTCTTAGCTATAGCTGTTTGTTAATGGTGGCAAATACGTCTTTCAACTTTATTTACTTTTTCATCTCTTGATTTCTTTCAAGATGGCTGAGTGCAACAGCCTCCCAACTATCCAGCAACAACCTAAGTTGTGCTGAAGCTGTCTTGCAGTTAAAGCTGGCCTCAGGCTAAAGGTTAATATATATATATATATATAATTAAACAGGTTCAGCAGCAATGGGTATAATTTATTTTCCATCTGGTTTTCTGGGACAATTCAGAAAACCTTTGATTTTTCCCTGAAGGTTTTGAGGTCTCTTATCATCACTAGGTTTTGTGTGGTGTCAGGAGGGTTGTGATAGCAATATGGCAAGCTTGGTCTGTCCTAGAAAGGGCTACTCATTAATGAACTGACTCTGTTGGGTGAGGACTACTTAAATACATTCAGAGGCAATAAGATGGCACAAGGTGATAAGCAGCTACAGAGACAGAGGCTAGAACCAACCCCAAGGCCTTCATAGCCTTGTCACCTTAAATCAGACATGTCAAACACAAGGCCCGGGGGCTGGATACAGCCCGCAAAATGGTTTCATGTGGCCTGCGAAGCCATCCTGGAAACAGTGAGAGAACAGCCCCCACTACCTTGACCCTGGCCCAGAATTAAGGCCTTTGAACTCTGGTGCTGAAGAAGACTCCTGTGAGTCCCCTCGACTGCAAGATGATCAAACCAGTCAGTCCTAGAGGAGATCAACCCTGACTGCTCTTTAGAAGGCCAGATCCTGAAGTTGAAACTCAAATCCTTTGGCCACCTAATGAGAAGGAAGGACTCATTGGAGAAGAGCCTGATGCTGGGAAAGATTGAGGGCTATAGAAGAAGGGGACGACAGAGAATGAGGTGGCTGGATGGAGTCACTGAAGCAGCAGGCGTGAGCTTAAATGGACTCCAGAAGATGGTGGAGGACAGAAAGTCCTGGAGCAATGTTGTCTATGGGGTCATGATGGGTTGGACACGACTTCACAACTAACAACAACAACAAGACCTGTCCTGCTGCAGAAATAGGAGAGCTGGAGAATGTATCCAAGTGAGTCCTGGATCTTGATTTTCCCAGTCTTGCTAATGCCTTTTGGAGTGCTAATGGACACCATTGTAAGTGAAAGCCCCAATGCTCTTCAGTGGAAGTCTCTAAATGACTTGAGTGCCTCTGAATGACTTCATCCATTCCCCCCCACCCCCAATTGCCTTGATGAGTTGACTGTGGGTCAAAATAAATTCCAATAGCTACCGAAAAGAGGCTTCATAAAAAAAATATTCCATGGAAGGATGACATTATTGGTTGTCATTTTTGACACATTGAGAATTAAGGCTCTACCATCTTGTTGTATTGGTAGATTTCTCTTTTACTTTCTCTCAAACTCCCCACCTGTCTTCAGAGCCCCCCCCCCTTAAAACACTTGAAACTTCTCAGTGTGTTAGCAAATCTTGTTAAATGCAAGAGGGAATTAAAAGATAACGGGAGCTTGCCAAAACCCAATCCTATAATGTGTGTGTGTGTGTGTGTGTGTGTGTGTGTGTGTGTGTGTGTGTACGCCCTGATGAAGTTGGCAGGAGCCAACGAAAGCTAGGTTGCTAATTTTTTAAAACTTTTAATGTTTTTATTTAAAACTTCTCTTTTATATTAAAACTTTTAATGTTTTAATTTTTCCTGGTGATCATATTTTATTCTCACCATGTATACACCCAGAAATCATGCTTCTATTTTTAATATCCTTTTTAATATGTATGTATGTATGTATGTATGTATGTATGTATGTATGTATGTATGTGTATATATATATATATATATGTTAGTCTTTGGTTGTTTGGGTTTTCTCCCTCATAATTGAAGTGTCTTGGCAACGTGTTTCGCCTAAATCGCCAGACACTTCCAATTTTACGCGGGAGAAAATCCCAACAACCAAGACCTACATACAAACACCCAGGCGAAAACCTCAGAAAACATTATATATATATATATATATATATATAGATATATATATATATATATATATATATATATATATATATATATATATATATATATATATATATATATATATATATATATATATATATATATGTAGGTCTTTGTTGTTCGGGTTTTCTCCCACGTAAAATTGGAAGTGTCTTGGCGACGTTTCGACGAAGTCCCATTCGTCATCTTCAGGCTGGTGCTTTCAGCTTCGTGCCTCGAGCAGCAGTGTGTGGTCTTGGCTGTTTCTTCCTTTTAACTGCCAGTGGAGGTATGAACTGATTGGGTGGGAGCTTGGCTGTGTTCTGATTGGGTGGAGGTGTGTTTTGATTGGTTAGGGGCTTGGCTGTGCTCTGATTGGCTGGGTGGTTGGCTGTGCTCTGATTGGCTGTGCTCTGATTGGCTGGGGGAGTGTTCTGTTTGGTTGTGCTCAGGTTAGTCTGAGTTGCAGAGGGATTCAAGATTTTGGGCTGCCCTGCCATTCCTAGGCTTCGCGTTCGTGGTCGTGCTTCCTCTTCATGGAGGGTGTCAGTTTGCTTCATGTATGGATTGGGGGGGTTTAAAGTGGCTAATGATGCAGCTGTGGTCTGGCTTCTGGTTTGGGGTCGTGCCTCATAGTCAGTGTGGCTTTGGGTTTGTTTTTTGCGTGGATGTTTGGTGGTGACCTCCTGTGTGGTTTTTGTGAGTGTGGGTCTGGTATCATTTTTTGTGTTAGGGAGTCGTTTGTCAATGAGGGCGGGTTTCCAAATGGCTGGTAGGCGGGAGGTATCATCTAGCTTGTTCATGCTGTGTGGGCGTTTTTCTATCTCGATGGCTTCTCTGATTATTCTGTTATTAAAATGTTCACTTTTGGCAATGGTTCTGGTATTTTTAAAGTCAATTTCATGTCCTGTAGCTTTAAGGTGTTGGACCAGGGAAGATGTTGGGTCCTCTTTTTTGATTGAGTTCTTATGTTCTTCAATGCGTGCACTTATTCTTCTGTTGGTTTGTCCGATGTATGTGGTGGGACAAGTGGTGCATGGGATTTCGTATACTCCTTGATTTTCTAATTCAATTTGATCTTTGGGGTTTCTAAGGATGGTGGATATTTTTCTGTTTGTGCAGAATGCTGTTTTGATGTTGTGTTTATGGAGGATCTTACTGATTCTGTCTGTGATGCCTTTATGTATGGGAGGATGGCTTTGCCGTTTTCTTGTTCTTTGTCTTGGATTTTAGTGGGGGTTTCTTTTTGGATTAGGTTTGTAATCTTATTTCTATGGAATCCATTGGATGTTAGTACATTGGTGAGAGTGTGTAGTTCAGGCTTTAGGTGTTGTTCGTCAGCTAAGCGTTTTGTTCTGGAGATGAGTGTCTTGGCTACAGAGTTGATCTGTGCTGGGTGGTGGTGTGAGAGAGCGTGCAGATAGCGGTTTGTGTGTGTTTTCTTCTGGTAGATGGTGTGTCCTAGGGAGCCATTGGATTTCTTGTAGACTAAGACATACAGGAAGGGAAGTTGGTTGTTAGCTTCTGTTTCCATGGTGAACTGTATTTTGGGGTGTAGGCTGTTGAGGTGTGTGAGGAAGTTGTCCAGTTTTTCTGTCCCATGTGGCCAGATTATGAAGGTGTCGTCTACGTATCTGAGCCAGAGTTTGGGTTTGTGATCAGATTTTTCTAGAGCTTGGGTTTCAAAGTGTTCCATGTAGAGGTTGGCAATGACAGGTGAGAGGGGTGATCCAATGGGTGCTCCTTCTGTTTGTTTGTATTTTTGTCCGTTATAGATGAAGTATGTGTTGGATAGGCAGTGGTTGGTCAGATCTAAGATGTGTTTGGGGGGTTATATTTGTTTTGAATAGCTGTCAAGGCTTCTTTGATAGGCACTTGGGTGAAGAGGGATATGACATCGAAGCTCACTAGTAGGTCGCTGGGCTGTAAGCTTTGTTTCTTTATGATCTCTATAAACTGGAATGAGTTTTTTACGTGTGAGGTGAGGGATTCTGCATAGGGCTGTAGTTGTTGGGCGAGAAATTTGGCTAGGTTTTGTAGAGGTGAGCCTATGGAGCTGACTATAGGTCTGAGTGGGGTTCCTTCTTTGTGTATCTTGGGGAGACCATAGAGTTTAGGGCATCTGGATGATTTCTCTCTGGGAATGATTCTTTGCTGGATCTCTTCGCTAATGTGGGAGGCTTTTATTTTGGATCTGGTGGTTTTTTCCAGGTAGGTGGTGGGATCTGTATTTAGGGGTTTGTATGTGGAGTCTTGGAGTAGGTTGGTTAATTTGGTTTGGTAGTCAGATGTGTTCATAACCACCGTGGCGTTGCCCTTGTCTGCTGGTAAGATTATTATGCTGGTGTCTTCTTTCAGGTTACGTAGTGCTGTCTGTTCCTCTTTGGGTAAGTTGTTTTTGGGTGGCTTGCTGGTGCAGAGGATGTTGGTGATTTCGAGTCTGATTCTGTTAGCGTCGTCGGGGTTGATTTTGGTCAGGCTGGTTTCAACTCCACATATAATGGTTTCAGTGGGGATGTGTTTGGGAGCGACTGCAAAGTTGAATCTTTGGAAAGGACATTGGTTTCGGCTTTGGTGAGGATCCTATCTGAGATGTTATGCACTGTCTGCTTCATGTGTGGCTGTGAGGGAGGAGGGGTTTGTGTCTGGCGTTCTTGTAGTTATTTGTAGCTATCCAAAACAAATATAACCCCCCCAAACAAATTCTTAGATCTGACCAACCATTGTCTATCCAACACATACTTCATCTATAATGGACAAAAATACAAACAAATAGAAGTAGCACCCATGGGATCACCCCTCTCACCTGTCATTGCAAACCTCTACATGGAACACTTTGAAACCCAATCTCTAGAAAAATCTGAACACAAACCCAAACTCTGGCTCAGATACGTAGACGACACCTTCATAATCTGGCCACATGGGAAAGAAAAACTGGAAAACTTCCTCACACACCTCAACAGCCTACACCCCAAAATACAGTTCACCATGGAAACAGAAGCTAACAACCAACTTCCCTTCCTGGATGTCTTAGTCTACAAGAAATCCAATGGCTCCCTAGGACCCACCATCTACCAGAAGAACACACACACAAACCGCTATCTGCACGCTCTCTCACACCACCACCCAGCACAGATCAACTCTGTAGCCAAGACACTCATCTCCAGAACAAAACGCTTAGCTGACGAACAACACCTAAAGCCCGAACTACACACTCTCACCAATGTACGAACATCCAATGGATTCCATAGAAATAAGATTACAAACCTAATCCAAAAAGAAACCCCCACTAAAATCCAAGACAAAGAACAAGAAAACGGCAAAGCCATCCTCCCATACATAAAAGGAATCACAGACAGAATCAGTAAGATCCTCCATAAACACAACATCAAAACAGCATTCTGCACAAACAGAAAAATATCCACCATCCTTAGAAACCCCAAAGATAAAATTGAATTAGAAAATCAAGGAGTATACGAAATCCCATGCACCACTTGTCCCACCACATACATTGGACAAACCAACAGAAGAATAAGTGCACGCATTGAAGAACATAAGAACTCAATCAAAAAAGAGGAACCAACATCTTCCCTGGTCCAACACCTTTAAGCTACAGGACATGAAATTGACTTTAAAAATACCAGAACCATTGCCAAAAGTGAACATTTTAATAACAGAATAATCAGAGAAGCCATTGAGATAGAAAAACGCCCACACAGCATGAACAAGCGAGATGATACCTCCCGCCTACCAGCCATTTGGAAACCCGCCCTTATTGACAAACGACTCCCTAACACAAAAAATGATACCAGACCCACAATCACAAAAACCACACAGGAGGTCACCACCACACATCCACGCAAAAAACAAACCCAAAGCCACACCGATGACGAGGCACGACCACAAACCAGAAGCCAGACCACAGCTGCATCATTAGCCCTTTAAAAACCCCCCAATCATACATGAAGCAAACTGACACCCTCCATGAAGAGGAAGCACCGACCACGAAACGCGAAGCCAAGGAATGCAGGGCAGCTAAAATCTTGAATCCCTCTGCAACTCAGACTAACCTGAGCACAACCAAACATAACACTCCCCCAGCCAATCAGAGCACAACCAACCCCCCAGCCAATCAGAGCACAGCCAACCCCCCAGCCAATCAGAGCACAGCCACGCCCCTAACCAATCAGAACACACCTCCACCCAATCAGAACACAGCCAAGCTCCCATCCCATCAGTTCATACCCCCACTGGCAGTTAAAAGGAAGAAACAGCTAAGACCACACATTGCTGCTCGAGGCACGAAGCTGAACGCACCAGCCTGAAGATGACGAATGGGACTTCGTCGAAACGTCGCCAAGACACTTCCAATTTTACGTGGGAGAAAACCCGAACAACCAAAGACCTACATCCAAATACCCGCGAAAACCTCAGAAAACAAATATTGAACCTCTACGGGGAGGAAATCCACCATCTGACCAGGACCTATGAAAAACTTGAAGTCCAAAGAGCTTCCATTTTATGCGACCTCGCAGTCCTACGCAACTGCCGAGATCAAAATCTAATCCCCACATGTTTCCAACTGAAATTCCACTCCAACTCTGCAGCCACCAAACGGATCCTGAAAAGAACAGAATTGGCCCTAATCAGAAATGAAATTCACACAAAAAGATTCCTCCTAGACCGAATTAACAAAGATCTCCTCACACTCCACCTCAAACTCAGCAACAAGATCCACCCCGCACTTTGGGAAAAATCCAAACAACTCGCCGTCTGGAGAGCCGAAACACAGACCACCCTCAAGACAGATACACACACCAACAAACTCCGAAGACTACAAGAACGCCAGAAACAAACCCCTCCTCCCTCACAGCCACACATGAAGCAGACCAGTGCATAACATCTCAGATAGGATCCATCACCAAAGCCTGAAACCAATGTCCCTTTCAAAGGGATTCAACTTGCAGTCGTCCCAAACACATCCCACTGAAAACCATTATATGTGGAGTTGAAACCAGCCTGACTAAAATCAACCCTAACGACGCCAACAGAATCAGACTCGAAATCACCAACATCCTCTGCACCAGCAAGCCACCCAAAAGCAACTTACCCAAAGAGGAACAGACAGCACTACGTATCCTTAAAGAAGACACCAGCATAATAATCCTACCAGCAGACAAGGGCAACGCCACGGTGGTTATGAACACATCTGACTACCAAACCAAATTAACAAACCTACTCCAAGACTCCACATACAAACCCCTAAATACAGATCCCACCACCTACCTGGAAAAAACCACCAGATACAAAATAAAAGCCTCCCCCATTAGCGAAGAGATCCAGCAAAGAATCATTCCCAGAGAGAAATCATCCAGATGCCCCAAACTCTATGGTCTCCCAAGATACACAAAGAAGGAACCCCACTCAGACCTATAGTCAGCTCCATAGGCTCACCTCTACAAAACCTAGCCAAATTTCTCGCCAAACAACTACAGCCCTATGCAGAATCCATTACCTCACACGTAAAAAACTCATTCCAGTTTATAGAGATCATAAAGACACAAAACTTACAGCCCAGCGACCTACTAGTGAGCTTCGATGTCATATCCCTCTTCACACAAGTGCCTATCAAAGAAGCCTTGACAGCTATCCAAAACAAAGATAACCCCCCCAAACACATCTTAGATCTGACCAACCACTGCCTATCCAACACATACTTCATCTATAATGGACAAAAATACAAACAAACAGAAGGAGCACCCATGGGATCACCCCTCTCACCTGTCATTGCCAACCTCTACATGGAACACTTTGAAACCAAAGCTCTAGAAAAATCGGATCACAAACCCAAACTCTGGCTCAGATACGTAGACGACACCTTCATAATCTGGCCACATGGGAAAGAAAAAACTGGATAACTTCCTCACACACCTCAACAGCCTACACCCCAAAATACAGTTCACCATGGAAACAGAAGCTAACAACCAACTTCCCTTCCTGGATGTCTTAGTCTACAAGAAATCCAATGGCTCCTAGGACACACCATCTACCAGAAGAAAACACACACAAACTGCTATCTGCACACTCTCTCACACCACCACCCAGCACAGATCAACTCTGTAGCCAAGACACTCATCTCCAGAACAAAACGCTTAGCTGACGAAAAACACCTAAAAAAAAAAAGGGGGGGGGGGGGGGGGGGGGGGGGGGCCCCCCCCGGAAAACAAAAAAAAAAAAAACACTACACACTCTCACCAATGTACTAACATTCAATGGATTCCAAAGAAATAAGATTACAAACCTAATCCAAAAAGAAACCCCACTAAAATCCAAGACAAAGAACAAGAAAACGGCAAAGCCCTCCTCCCATACATAAAAGGCACCACAGACAGAATCAGTAAGATCCTCCATAAACACAACATCAAAACAGCATTCTGCACAAACAGAAAAATATCCACCATCCTTAGAAACCCCAAAGATAAAATCGAATTAGAAAATCAAGGAGTATACGAAATCCCATGCACCACTTGTCCCACCACATACATCGGACAAACCAACAGAAGAATAAGTGCACGCATTGAAGAACATAAGAACTCAATCAAAAAGGAGGAACCAACATCTTCCCTGGTCCAACACCTTAAAGCCACAGTACATGAAATTGACTTTAAAAATACCAGAACCATTGCCAAAAATGAACATTTTAATAACAGAATAATCAGAGAAGCCATCGAGATAGAAAAACGCCCACACAGCATGAACAAGCGAGATGATACCTCCCGCCTACCAGCCATTTGGAAACTCGCCCTTATTGACAAACGACTCCCTAACACAAAAAATGATACCAGACCCACACTCACAAAAACCACACAGGAGGTCACCACCAAACGTCCACGCAAAAAACAAACCCAAAGCCACACTGACTATGAGGCACGACCACAAACCAGAAGCCAGACCACAGCTGCATCATTAGCCACCTTAAACCCCCCCAATCCATACATGAAGCAAACTGACACCCTCCATGAAGAGGAAGCACGACCACGAACGCGAAGCCAAGGAATGGCAGGGAAGCCCAAAATCTTGAATCCCTCTGCAACTCAGACTAACCTGAGCACAACCAAACAGAACACTCCCCCAGCCAATCAGAGCACAGCCAACCCCCCAGCCAATCAGAGCCAGCAACCCAAAAGCCACATCAGAGCACAGCCAACCCCAGCCAATCAGAGCCACAGCCACGCCCTAACAATCAGAACACACCTCCACCCAATCAGAACACAGCCAAGCTCCCACCCAATCAGTTCATACCCCCACTGGCAGTTAAAAGGAAGAAACAGCTAAGACCACACATTGCTGCTCTAGGCACGAAGCTGAAAGCACCAGCCTGAAGATGACGAATGGGACTTCGTCGAAACGTCGCCAAGACACTTCCAATTTTACGTGGGAGAAAACACGAACAACCAAAGACATATATATATATATATATATATATATATATATATATATATACAGTATAATGTTGCTATTATAATTACAGATTATGCTCAGTGGCAGAGCACGACCGGAGTGTTAAGAATTATACACAGTTTAGTAAAAGAAAGAGCTTTAAATAAGTGAGTCCCTGCTCAGAAACAAAGATAAAAGTTCATTCAGTGGAAAAATAACAATCTCAGGAAGAATCCCTGGGAACATTTTGTTAAAGATAAAAGTGGGAAGGAAGGGTTGATTTGTTCCCCAAACTGCCTTTGAATACAAATAGTTCATAACAACAGGAGCCTGATTGTAGCTTATATTTTGCTATTGATTCCAAAGTTTGTCTAACTACGGGAGCAATTTTAAAGATGCTCTTAAAATATATTAACCACATTCTTCACATCGCCAGAGATCAAACTGTGAATAAGTTTCATTACTCTGATTATTAGGTGTTTTTTTTTTTTTTAAAAAAAAAAACAACCTCTGTATTATGCACAAAATATGTTTTTTTAAAAAATACATATTCACCTAAATTCTAGAACAGTGGTATAAGGATACATTAGTTTTTGTTTTTTTTTAAATCCTCTACTTTGTACTATCTGGAGGGCCACCAGTTTTACCATGCAGTGCTCAGCAAAACCACACTTAAGAAATACGTACCACGTATTTGAAGGGTGTTTTCATTTGGAGCCTGCTATACGTGCCAAAGATACAGACGGTCAGGTGGGTAGAACTAATTGGCGAGTTGTTTTAAAAATGTCAATCAATCCTCTTTTAAACACACTTGAGTCCTATATTACAATTCCTTCCTTGGTCCCCAGGAAGACTGTTCACCTGAATTATTCTTCAACAAATACTTTCTTTGCCCCGTGGCTGAATTTTTTATCTGGATAATGTTCATTGCAGTTTTACAAGGGATGTGACCTTATTTCTCTCCTATAATTTTATTCTAAGGCAGGTTTTGAGAAAGCAGTGCTGCAGACAATTTCCCTTTTTCTGTATCAATATATTATTGAAGTTCAACTTCTGGGCAGGAAACTCATCTTACACTATATTTGGTGAAAAACACTCCTAGGAAGATTTAGATCTGCCACTTAAAGTATTGTTAATATCTATATTAGAGTATTCTTGTCAAATTTGAAGTTTGGAGACATACCTATCACATGTAAATGATATGGTGAAAAAAAAACCTGAATCTCTTTTCTTTCAATAATAATAATAATAATAATAATAATAATAATAATAATAATGACAAAGTAGCAACAATGGTGCATTGGAAGATCTGCAAGAAATGTCATTTTCCTATAAGCAAAAACTGGTGGGATCATAAAACAGAGAAAGTCATAGAAAATGATAAAATTAAACTGCTCTGGGACTTCAGAATTCAAACAGACAAGCACCTGCAACATAACACCCCAGACTTAACAATTGTCGATAAGAAAGACAAAAAGTCTGGATAGTGGACGTGGCAGTGCCTGGAGACAGCAGAATAGAAGAGAAAGAACTGGAGAAGATAACAAAATACAAAGACCTACAAATAGAAATAGAACGACTGTGGCAAAAGCAAGCAAGGGTAGTACCAATAGTCATAGGCTCCTTGGGCGCAATCCCAAAACAACTGGAGCACCACTTGAACACCATCATCGGCATTGACAAATTCGCTATTAGTCAATTGCAAAAGGCGGCCTTACTAGGAACTGCTTCCATCCTGCGACGATATCTGTAATACCATCAAACATCCACATCTGCCTATCCCAGGTCCTGGGTAAGGACTTGATAAGTAGACAAAATGCCAAATCCAGTCTGAACATCTGGCTGACTGTGTGATGATCAACAACAACAACAACAACAACACTTTTGTCTCAATAGAGGAGAATATTTGTATTTCAGGGCTGAAATCAGGGGTCCTTCATGCTCTCTGAATTTAATTTTTTACAGACATTTCATTACCCATCTGGGTAACATCATCAATGCATATTGTCTTTTTTTTGGGGGGGGGGAAACATCCATTTTTTTATGCTTACAAATAAATGTTATTATTGGACTCTTTCCTAATCAGAATAGCTAGAAAGGAGTGTTAAAAATAGATGCAGTGCTTGCCTAAGTGAACCTACCAACTCTAATCCCTTCAAAAGTTGTGTTGACTTAAAACTCTCCATCATGAATAAAGCTTCCATTTTCTGAATTTTTAAATAATAAGTTATTTTGCTCTGCTGTCCTAAATACATCCCACGTAGCAGGCTGGAAGGAAGAGATAATTGAAATGCAACCCTCCATGACCAAGGTGAATTCATCTAGTTTAATCTCTTTTGATTGCCATCTGCAGGCTTTTCTTCATTGAGATGAATATTCTCTTTTTGTTTCCGACATCTTCTAGAAAATTCTAGACCAGGGGCCTGTGTGTGTGTGTGTGTGTAAAGTTGGAAGGGACCTTGGAGGTCATCTAGTCCAACCACCTGCTCAGGAAGGAAAACCTATGCCATTTCAGACAAATGGCTGTCCAGTCTCTTCTTAAAGACTTCCAGTGTTGGAGCATCGTAGCCTCCATTTTATTTACTCCCAGCTTGGAACTGGACCTGTTTTTTTTCTTTCAACAGTTACTATTTTATTCTTCTGTGCTACCAAGAGTTGGAAGGCAATGTATTTTCTTTTTCCTCTTTACCCTATTTTCACTTTTTTAATATTTTACACCTTGATAAACTTAATAAAATTATTACTGCAATAAAATGATTGCAAAAATAAATAAATCATATTTAAATCATATTTAAATATTTAATATTTAAATAAACAAAAAGTTACCATTGGAAAATTGAGCCCAAAGTCTAAAATTCTTTTACCGGCATAACTGCTCACCCACTGAAGGATTATATTAATTGAGTGACTCACACCTATAATTACTTGCAGCCATCTGTGAAAAGAGAGGTTTCTGGCCTATAGAAATAAACTATTAGTGCCACAGGGCATTTATTTATTTTTATTCATTCCTTGTTTTCCTTTTCTCTTCAAATTAAGCATGGGTGAGCAAAATTTACTGACTTCCAAGAGGGTGAGATCATTCTATGATTCCAGCTTCAGATATTTGTCAGTCTAAAGCACTTACAAAACCAGTGGGAGAATCCATTAATGACATTAATGTTTAATTAATAATTATACTAATAATGATAAAGTTGGAAGGGACCTTGGAGGTCATCTAGTCCAACCCCCTGCTCAGGCAGGAAACCCTATACCATTTCAGACAAATGGCTGTCCAGTCTCTCTTCTTAAAAACTTCCAGTCTTGGCGCATTCACCACTTCTGGAGGCAGGTTGTTCCACTGGTTAATTGTTCTAACTGTCAGGAAGTTTCTCCTTAGTTCTAGGTTGCTTCTCTCCTTGATTGGTTTCCATCCGTTACTTCTTGTCCTGCCTTCAGGTGCCTTGGAGAATAGCTTGGCTCCCTCTTCTTTGTGGCAGCTCCTGAGATATTGGAACACCGCTATCATGTCCCCCCTGGTCCTTCTCTTCGTTAAACTAGACATACCCAATTCCAGCAACCATTCCTTATATGTTTAAGCCTCCAGTCCCCTAATCATCTTTGTTGCTCTTCTCTGTAATCTTTCTAGAGTCTCAGCATCTTTTTTACATCGTGGTGACCAAAACTGGATGCAGTATTCCAAGTGTGGCCTTACCAAGGTATTGTAAAGTGGTATTAATACTTCACGTGATCTTGATTATATCCCTCTGTTAATGCAGCCTAGCACTGTGTTGGCCTTGGCTGGCTCCTATTTAAATGACTGTCCACTAGGACTCTGAGATCCCTCTCACAGTTACTACTATTGAGCAAAGTACCCCCTGTACTATACTTTTAGAAACAATAGTATAGCAGGCCTTGACAATAATCTTCTAGGGAACATTCCTGATCACACTGCCCTCATCTTAGATTTTGCCTGACATCAGTTGATACATTAACAAGGATATTAATTATGAATGTCAAAGGGCTGAGTGAGTCAAACTGTGGGCACTGCCCTTCATGTTTTAGATTGCCTCTAGGAAATATCAACTATCAGCTTGCAATGCCTTGCTGGCAAGATAAGTTAGACCTGCCAAAATTTATATTCTTTGTAAGGAGGAGGAGGAGGGATGGAGACAGAGAAGGAGAAGGAGAAGGAGAAGGAAGGAAAAGGAAGATGGAGATAGAAAGAGAAAGAAGAGAGGGCGAAACGGCCGTAAACTGGAAATATAAAAATTAAGTTCTTGTTCGTTTCATAGGCCTACCTGAAAAAAATGGTCTTCCAGTTTCGACACCAATATCCCTAGGAACATGCTAATTACACTCCAGTTATTCCCCCCTCTAAACACCCATTGCTTTTTTTAAAAAAATTATTCATAATACAATTAAAATAAAAATGGACAAACATGACATTCCAGAATGAATTTTCCTAACAGTTTGTTTCTCATGGTACAAAAACTTAATACATTGTTCTTAACCTCTATATAAGCCTTATCCTTCTATACAATACAATTACTGTATATATACAATTATATGTACAATTATATATATCTTTTAATTCTACCATTAACTTGAAGTCCAAGCAGTTCTCCTTAATTCATACCAACGGTAAAATTTGTCCCAGATTTCGAAGTATTCGTAAACACCCATTGCTTTTGAAGAGAGACTTTTTTTTTTTAAATTTAATGAAATTAGAAAATAAACTCTCAGCTGTGAGGGTTGAACTTGATCAGTTTGGCTCTGCCTGTGCCTTAAAAAATATTAGACTCATGCTAGGTATAGCATGCATACCATTAATTATCCCAACATGTCTAATTACTGTTTTCTTAAATAACAACCAGGCCATATGTAAATGATTGTAAAAGCATTAACATTGCATTGTGTGAAAAATTGCAGCAGGGAACAGATGGGATGATTGAGCACTGTTGACAGTGTATATTTGAAACAGGTTGAGAAGCTGGAACTGGGGTGGACAGGCACAGTGCTGAACTGAAGCTGGCAACCTCTGACCCACGGATGAAATAGGATCTGGATAATTAAAACTTCATCTGCTGCACAGTTAAGCAGCGGCCAAGTGTTGATTGGATAGTTCTTAGCCAAATGTTAAGTTCCTGTTCAATTTCTGGCAGATTACAATGCTGTCCTTCTCCTACCTCCCATCCCAAAATGCAAATAATTGGATTTATCTTGTCTCAGCCATCACTCCTGCAAGGAAGGACAGGAATCCTTATACCTTATACCAAGGGGGTCTTGTAAAGAAGTGGAAATCAAGGGAAGTATATTTCAGAAGAAGCTGTAATGTAGGGAATTATAGTTCAAAGCTTGACAATATTTGAGAAATGCACCTTACGGGCTTCCTGCTATCATGTAACTTAATGCATATTTATTTATTTATCCTTTTTCTATAGCTGCCCATATCGACCCGTGAGTCTGGGTAGCTTGCAATTCAAAAAAAACCCATCACATTACAGTTAAAACAATAAAAAATGTTTTAAATGACAAACACAATAAAAAAACCATCCAAAGTAAATATACAGAGCAGCTGAGATATTTGGCCAGTTAACAATAAAGCTGGGAAACGGGTCCTCTGACACATGCAGAATCCCAGGCTTGGGAATACAGCCAGGTTTTTAAAATCTTGTGAAAGCGCAAGGATTGGAGTAATTCCACAGAGCAGGAGCACCTGCAGAAAATGCCTTTCCTTTTCACAAATGGCTGCAAGTAATTGTATCAATTGAATTATAGTCATTCAATTAATATAATCCTTCAAAGGGTGAACCATTGTGCGGGTAAAAGAATTTTAGATTTGGGGCCCAATTATCCCGCGCGGGCTTTCCAATGTTATCTTATTTATTTAGATAGGGTAAACTAGAACTGATTTATTTGAGGTGGAGGTCTTTTTTATAATCATTTTATTAAATAGTTATTAATTTATGCTGCACAACATTTATCTCTCTCTTTCCTTCTTTCCTTCCTTCTTTCCTTCCTTCTTTCCTTCCTTCCTTCCTTCCTTCCTTCCTTCCTCCCTCCCTCCCTCCCTCCCTTCCTTCCTTCCTTCCTTCCTTCCTTCCTTCTTCCCACCCAATCCTTCTTTCCTTCCTCTTACCCACCCAAATCTTCCTTCCTTCCTTCCTTCCTTCCTTCCTTCCTTCCTTCCTTCCTTCCTTCCTTCTTCCCACCCAATCCTTCTTTCCTTCCTCTTACCCCCTCTTACCCACCCAAATCTTCCTTCCTTCCTTCCTTCCTTCCTTCCTTCCTTCCTTCCTTCCTTCCTTCCTTCCTTCCTTCCTTCCTTCCTTCCTTCCATGACATCCAGCATCAGCTGCCTGAATGATAGGCCTAGACTTCATCATCAATTTTCTCCTACTTTTCATCTTCTTAATGGCACATTGGGCTTCTGTCACACTCTTTTATCATAATATGCCATTTGGTCCTTAGCTATTGTAAAATGTTTGCTCATAGAGGATACTTCCAATTATATTATAATGTCTTTCTACAACTTAGTTGTGTTAGACATTGAGCTGCCATGTCCACTGCTATTAGCTCCAGTCACTAAGTCTCTCTTTAACCAACCTGTTGTGATTCCTCACCAGCCAGTGGACCCAGCAGCTGAGTCTGGGGAATCAGAGGAGGAGGAGGAGGGACCTGGAGTGACATCAGGGTCAGAGAAAAGCTCTGAGGAACTCCAAGACTTACAGTCAGACAAGCAGCCTGGCCCCTCTACTCGCGCTCAGGCTGAGACACAGCTGTGCTGGGAGCCTGAGTCGGACAGTGATGAATCACAGCTGGGAGATATCCAGGATGCATGAAAACGCCGGCAAGAAAAGAGAGTAGGACAGAGGAATGCAATGGGGGTGGCTCCAAAGGCAAAGGAGAAGGCATTAGGAAGCCATGCCTTGGCTGCATAATAAAAGGGAAGGTGTGGGAGGAGCTGGTGGCCGAAGGTGACCGTTTTTGTTGAGGAATCGAATTTCTGTGAACTGTTTTTGTTTGCCTTGGACATTGACTCAGGTCTGTGAATAATAATAATTTCCTGTGGTTCCAGACTGCTTGTTGGAAGAGGGGTTTCTCCTTGTGAGGTTAACAGGACTCACATAGACTGGGACAGAACATAACCAACCAACCAACGGATTCAGTCTCTATAAATGGTGAAAAGAAGAAGAGTCCTGATGGGTTGGATCAGAAGAGATTCTTCTAACTCAGGATTCTGTTTTAGAGTGATTTCTCTTACTCTAAGCCAGAGGTGTCAAACTGCCGGCCTGCAGGCCGGATGCGTCATAGCGAAACCGCGCCCACCCCATTGCCGGCAATGGTAAAAAAAAGTCACGATACATCGTGACACGTCACGTGACGCTGCGAGTTTCACACCTCTGCTCTAAGCTATTTCACATGACCTTGCAAAGATCATTAAGAAATGCCCAGGATAAATTTCCATTCCCAACCAAGATATAATTTTCAACAAGAAGTATTGGAATCTTAAAATCAACAGAAACTGTTTTTTTTTTTTTTTAAATCACTGTGGTGCCCCATAACTTTTTCATAAAGAAACCGCATATTTTCAGAGCGAGCTTTCATCTACACTGGATACTCAGTCATAATGACGAGCAAATTACCACGGAGAGGAGCAGCGGCAAGGAGGGGGGGAATTTGCAGACAGGGTTATATATCACAGAGAAAGCTCTCTCAACACATTATCACACAAGGGGGGAAAAAATCAGTTACCCAAATTTAGGCATATTTCAGACAAAACAATAAAACTCAAAAGGTCGTTTTGAAATCAAATAATCTCATGAATAATTATAAAGAGAAGGGAAGGGATATTCACAATCATGTAGCCCAAATCAGATGTGCTGTGGTTTACGCTCTTTAAATGTAATCGCATAGCATATTTTCTTCACTTCTGGTTGTACAGTTTAACAGGCAAATCAAAAAAGATAGATGATTTCCTTTCCTTTCCTTTCCTTTCCTTTCCTTTCCTTTCCTTTCCTTTCCCTCCCTCCCTCCCTCCCTCCCTCCCTCCCTCCCTTCCTTCCTTCCTTCCTTCCTTCCTTCCTTCCTTCCTTCCTTCCTTCCTTCCTTCCTTCTTCCCAGTCTTCCTGTTCTCATCTCCTTCCTTCCTTCTCAGTTTTCCTATTCCCACCTCCTTCCTTCCTCCCTCCCTCCTTCCCTTCCCTCCTCCCTCCCCCTCCTTCCCTCTCTCCCCTCCCTCCGTTCCTCCCGTCCTCCCCCCTCCCTCCCTCCCCCCTCCCTCCCTCTCTCTCCCCTCCCTCCCGTCCTTCCTTCTCATTCTTCTTATTCCCATCTCCTTCCTTTTTCCCTCCCTCCCTTCCCTCCTCTCTCCCTCCCCCCTCCTTCCCTCTCTCTCCCCTCTCTCCCTTCCTTCCTCCTTTCCTTCCTCCCTCCCTCCCTTCCCTCCTCCTTCCCTCTCTCTCCCCTCCCTCCTTCTTTCCTTCCTTCCTTCCTTCCTTCCTTCCTTCCTTCTCACTCTTCCTATTCCCACCTCCTTCCTTTTTCCCTCCCTCCCCTCCTGCCTCCCTCTCCCTCTCCACCCCTCCTTTCCTTCCTTCCTTCCTTCCTTCCTTCCTTCCTTCCTTCCTTCCTTCCTTCCTTCCTTCCTTCCTTCCTTCCTTCCTTCCCATGGCCATTTTTCTGTATAAGAACCCACCAGGCAATCAACCGACTAAAAAAGATTAAATAAAATAAAATAACTATCCTATCCATGACCCAATCCACTCAAACTATATACTGCACAATTAATGACATCATTCCCTTAATTGAAAAATGGAAGTCAATTTAATTTCATGTCATAATATTAATTAACAGATTGGCTCCATCTCTTTTGAGACTCTGGAAGCCCTTCAAGATCTGATCATGTCATCAGCCGGCGACCCCCAACGAACCAGAGATATGCTTGTTGCTGAAGAGACTGTTTTGATCTTCTCTCTGCCTAGGCTTTGTGTGTTCATTTTTATGACATTTCTTGTAATGTGGGTTTTTGTATCTGTTGTTTTTTTGAATTTGTTTTATTGAACTGTTGTACGCTGGCCATAGTTATTTTGTGTGAGTTGGGCTGCTATGCAGATTTTATTAATCAATCAATAAACATAATTTAATTGTACTTAGTGCAGTCACTCTGGTTGTTGGAAGCTGTTCAGAGATGCTCTCAAGTCAAGAATTGTACTATCCTTGATATTATACGGAGAGTGTCTCTACTCAACGTTTCCAGCTTTCCGCAAAATACAATCCATTCAACAAGACCCTTCCTAACACAACTCTTTTTGCTTAGAAGATTATTTAAGGATCTATCTATTAAATCAAATAGTATGGGCAACATAGGCAACATTTAAGAACAGTTGATATAAAGCAGTGTTTCTCAACCTTGACAATTTTAAGGCATGTGGACTTCAACTCCCAGAATTCCACAGCCAGCATTGCTGGCTGTGGAATTCTGGGAGTTGAAGTCCACATGCCTTAAAATTGTCAAGGTTGAGAAACACTGATATAAAGGATAAATATGTTACTGCAGAATACAGACTGAATCCAGCAAAGGGGAAATTGTTGAAAACTTTGTGCTACTGACAGAAAATGCAAGTGCAAGAAAATCACCACAAAGCAAGCGACAATAGTAGACATTTAAACAGAGGTGTATGATCACAGGTAATTCCAAAAGGTTATTAAAATGTGGAGACGGAGAAACAAGATCAAATAATAACAGAGGAAAAGAGATATAGATGAGATTAAAGGATCCCTCAAAATAACTTGCTGACCTTTGAATAGGCCAGTCAATCAATCTCTCCTGTGATTTTAGAGGCTTTCAGCCAATTTGGAGAGGACTGTTAAAGATCTATTGATTTGCATGGCAAGATCTTAGTTAACCAAACTCGGTTATATTCCCTTGCTCTGTCTCTTTGTAGTATCCACTGAAAATTCTTTGAATTTTCAACATCTAAATATTGCTGAGTAAATGGACAGTACTTCAGACGAAAAAGAAAACAAAGGCAGGAGCTCCATTCCTTCCTGGCAGAACAGAATTAAGACCGAGACGTTTCCACTCCACATAATCAAGTCAAAGGCAAAGCAAATTGAAATGATAGCAACAGGAACAGAATCAAGTAAATATGGTGCCAATGCCTACAAGATAGATAGATAGATAGATAGATAGATAGATAGATAGATAGATAGATAGATAGATAGACAGACAGACAGACAGACAGACAGACAGACAGACAGACAGACAGACAGACAGACAGATGAATAGATGCAGTGCTTTTTTTCTAAAAAAAAAAAAAGGTATCGGAACTCACACATGTCATACAACCTGCCTTGCCTACCCTATATGGTTCCATCCAAAAAAGGTTCTGGAACTCCATTCTGAGCATTCTGTGAGAAAAAAAGCCCTGAATAGATGATAGAGATATATGATACAGAGAGGGATAGAGAGAAGATAGATAGATAGATAGATAGATAGATAGATAGATAGATAGATAGATAGATAGATAGATGGATGGATGGATGGATGGATGGATGGATGGATGGATGGATGGATGGATGGATGGACAGATAGACATATGAATAGATGATAGAGATATATGATACAGAGAGGGATAGATAGATAGATAGATAGATAGATAGATAGATAGATAGATAGATAGATGATAGATCATAGATAGATAGATAGATAGACAGACAGACAGACAGACAGACAGACAGATGGATGAATAGATGCAGTGCTTTTTTTCTAAAAAAAAAAAGATACTGGAACTCACACATGTCATACAACCTGCCTTGCCTACCCTACATGGTTCCAACCAAAAAAGGTTCTGGAACTTCATTCTGAGCACTCTATGAGAAAAAAAAGCCCTGAATAGATGATAGAGATATATGATACAGAGAGGGATAGAGAGAAGATAGATAGATAGATAGATAGATAGATAGATAGATAGATAGATAGATAGATGGATGGGTGGACAGATAGACATATGAATAGATGATAGAGATATATGATACAGAGAGGGATAGATAGATAGATAGATAGATAGATAGATAGATAGATAGATAGATAGATAGATAGATAGATAGATCATAGATAGATAGATAGATAGATAGATAGATAGATAGATAGATAGATAGACAGACAGACAGACAGACAGACAGACAGACAGACAGATGGATGAATAGATGCAGTGCTTTTTTGTAAAAAAAAAAGGTGCCAGAACTCACACATGTCATACAACCTGCCTTGCCTACCCTACATGGTTCCAACCAAAAAAGGTTCCGGAATTCCATTCTGAGTGTTCTATGAGAAAAAAAGCCCTGAATAGATGATAGATAGATAGATAGATAGATAGATAGAGAGAGAGAGAGAGAGAGAGAGAGAGAGAGAGAGAGAGAGAGAGAGAGAGAGAGAGAGAGAGAGAGGCAGGCAGGCAGACAGGCTGGAAGAACAATGGATGGATGATAGGTAGATAGGTAGGTAAATAGATAATTTTTTAGATACACAGTGCCACACAATGCCACTCAAACACTGAACATATAACATACAGCGGGGAATGATATGTAAATACGGTTCTATGCTTAATGCAGATTGAATTTACAGCGAAGCAAAGGTGGGGCAGCTTTCAACAGAGCTGGTGCTTCAGAGAGAAACATCACAGCAGGCACTGCCTGAGACACCGACATAGGTAGCCACCAAATTTAGAGATGCTTTAGACAAGAGGAAGGGTGGGACAACGGCATTCTGCTCCTGACATTATCTGTGCCTCATACAGATGGTCCTCAACTTGAGACCCAATTGGGACTGGAATTTTGGTCAGAAGTTGTGAGAGTTGTAAGTCAAGACACCTACAGGACTGGGCCCAAATGTATGACTCTTTTAGTTAAAGAGATAGGAAATTAAAGTTGTTTGAAAGTCCTGCTTTCTGTCTTTAAAATGTAGTTAACGTTCTTCAAGAACGTTGAAGAAAATAATTCCTCATGTTAAAATTAAGCAAATGTGATAAAATTGACCGCATTTGTTTACAGTAAGGAGATTTACAGTATGTGGGAATGACTAACTCTAGAGGTTCTTTCTGTTAAATTATATATTAGCTGTTCAGTTTACAGTGTTTCATATTGGCTTATTGGAAATTGTAGTTTTTTTTTTCTGGGTTCCTTAGATGTCATTGTAATTAAATTATAGAATTTTCCGCAACTTTGCCTTCTCCGAAGCTCAGAATACAAATTCAGTTTGACCCTCATTATAGCGTATCTATTACTTGGCAAGGATACTTTGAAGTGAACTTTTTTTCCCCTTAGTTCCAGTATTTTTTTTAATCTATTGTTGGCATAATCCTTCACTTGTATTTCCACCAATTGAATGGAATTTGAAGAGGAAAAAAAAAACTGCTACAAAGACAAATGACTCCAACTGAAGTATAAAAAACCCAAACCTTACATCTTTTTGCTGTTTAAATCTGCCTGCTACAAACTACAGTTTATAAAGCTGGGAGGAAAGAAGGAAGGAAGGAAGGGAGGGAGGGAGGGAGGGAGGGAGGGAGGGAGGGAGGAAGGAAGGAAGGAAGGAAGGAAGGAAGGAAGGAAGGAAGGAAGGAAGGAAGAAAGATTTGGGTGGGTAAGAGGAAGTCCTAGAAGAGATCAACCCTGACTGCTCTTTAGAAGGCCAGATCCTGAAGTTGAAACTCAAGTACTTTGGCCACCTAATGAGAAGGAAGGACTCACTGGAGAAGAGCCTAATGCTGGGAAAGATTGAGGGCAATAGAAGAAGGGGATGACAGAGAATGAGGTGGCTGGATGGAGTCACTTGAAGCAGTAGGCGTGAGCTTAAATGGACTCCAGAAGATGGTAGAGGACAGGAAGGCCTGGAGGAACATTGTCCATGGGGTCGCGACGGGTCGGACACGACTTCGCAATTAACAACAACAACAACAACAACAACAAGAGGAAGGAAGGAAGGATTGGGTGGAAGGAAGGAAGGAAGGAAGGAAAGAAGGAAGGAAGGAAGGAAGGAAGGAAGGAAGGAAGGAAGGAAGGAAGGAAGGAAGGAAGGAAGATTTGGGTGGGTAAGAGGAAGGAAGGAAGGATTGGGTGGAAGGAAGGAAGGAAGGAAGGAAGGAAGGAAGGAAAGAAGGAAGGAAGGAAGGAAGGAAGGAAGGAAGGAAGGAAGGAAGGAAGGAAGGAAGGAAGGAAGATTTGGGTGGGTAAGAGGAAGGAAGGAAGGATTGGGTGGAAGGAAGGAAGGAAGGAAGGAAGGAAGGAAGGAAAGAAGGAAGGAAGGAAGGAAGGAAGGAAGGAAGGAAGGAAGGAAGGAAGGAAGATTTGGGTGGGTAAGAGGAAGGAAGGATTGGGTGGGAGGAAGGATTGGGTGGGAGGAAGGAAGGAAGGAAGGAAGATTTGGGTGGGTAAGAGGAAGGAAGGAAGGATTGGGTGGGAGGAAGGAAGGAAGGAAGGAAGGAAGGAAGGAAGGAAGGAAGGAAGGAAGGAAGGAAGGAAGATTTGGGTGGGTAAGAGGAAGGAAGGAAGGATTGGGTGGGTGGAAGGAAAGAAGGAAGAAAGGAAGGAAGGAAGATTTGGGTGGGCAAGAGGAAGGAAGGAAGATTGGATGGGAAGAAAGAAGAAAGGAAGGAGGGAAGGAAGGAAGTAAAGAATGAGGGAAGAAGGGAAGGAAGGAAGGAAGGAGGGAGGGAAGGAAGGAAGGAAGGAAGGAAGGAAGGAAGGAAGGAAGGAAGGAAGGAAGGAAGGATGGAGTTTTTTTGGATTGGGTAAGTAATTGTGTAATAAATAGTAATCTGTGAAAAAAATATCATCTGTTCTTGACAACTTTAGTTCTATCCTAATTTGATCAGAGGAAACAAAGCCTCCCCCCTCTATGAGGAAGCCTCGTGGACTTTCTGAATTGCTTTTTATCTCTTCCTGGTCTTCAGTGTCCACTTATTGTACATGACTTCAACTGGAATCCTAGAAAAATGGCATTCTTACGGGCTGCTCTTTATCAGACTTGATTTGATGCCTTCTGCATTTGACTAAAGCCTGCAGAAAGCATCAAGAACTGCATGAAGTGGGGGGCAGGGTTCACTCCTCTTACTACAACCACACTTTTAACCCCAAGAAATGCCCACTGAGTACAAGGAGAAAAACGAAAGCCATTTGCGTTGGGGCAGAAAAAAAACTTCTAAAGATCTCCAAAGGCTGACTTTAGCCCGGTATTAATTATAAATCTGCCCCGAAGAAAACCAATTAGCCCTTTGTAACTCAATCATGGCTTTGCAATGAATCAAACCTCTCCTTGTCTTCTGGCTTTTCATTAACAACTCTAACAAGGTCAAGGGACCAGCCGGCTTCCAATCAATTGCTCCATTTCCTGACCGAAGAAGTGATCTCAGGATTTCCATAGAATTAAAGATTAGTGGCATTTAGCAACGTGATTTATGGGGGAAATTGGAACTAATTTAGCAGGAAGTACATATCCAACTACTAATAGTAGCCGTTGGTCATAAATCTTAGGAGGAGGTTGCTACTAATAACCATATGCTTTAGCTTGATAGATGCTGCCACGCTGACTTCAAGCAAGAGTCTTATTATTCTACTCCTCTTCCTTGGGTTTTTGTTGAGCTGCAACCCACAAAGGATGAAGTGGTTATTCAATTTACTGAAGAGCACTTTAAAAAAACAACAATGCTGGGATGGGTAGGCTTACTATTTTGCAAGGGAGACATGAACAATGACAGAATTACAGAATAATAGAGTTGGAAAGGGACCTTGGAAGTTTTCAAGTCCAAGCCCCTGCCCAAGCATTAGATCCTATACCACAGGTTGGCAACCTGCGGCTCCGTAGCCGCATGTAGCTCTTTGAGCCTTCCCCTGTGGCTCCCAGCCTCCTCTGCCATTTGCAGAGACAGACAGAGACAGAGAGAGGCACTTGCGCTTCCCTGCTTGTCTCTCTCTCTCTCTCTCTCTCTCTGTCTCTGTCTCTGTCTCTGTCTCTGTCTCTCTGTCTCTGTCTCTCTGTCTCTGTCTCTCTCTCTCTCTCTCTCTCTCTCTCTGTGTGTGTGTGTGTGTGTAAAAGAGAGTGGACTTACGGTGTTCTCCGACAAGCTGAAAAGCTTTTTGGGCGGGGCTCCTGCCTTTGCTGCATCTCTGCAGAAAGCAGGAAGGGCAGGAGAGAGCTAGCTAGCCCAGCTATGCTGACTCAGGAATTCTGGGAGTTGAAGTCCATGAGTCATAAAAGAGCTGAGGTATATATAATATAATATAATATAATATAATATAATATAATATAATATAATATAATTAATATAATATAATATAATTAATATAATATAATATATATGTCTTTTAAAATACTAAAAATGTGAATCCTGGGCATTATGCTAACAAATAAAAGAAAAAAACGAACACCAGGATATAATAAACCAGTCTGTTTAATATAAACAAGCTAGTGGTTAAGAAGAGTCATTAAGCTTTCGTCTGGCCAAAAAACTGCCGGCATCATCAGAGTTAGAATAGCAGGAGATCGGGAAGGCAGCTCATATAGCTTCCTGCCTCTGCACCCGGCTCCTTGAGCACATCATCGGCCTGTTGATTGTGTTAATCCGTATCGCACAGAGTTGTTCCACATCAGGCAAACTGTCTTTGACTCCACTGGTTGTTTTACGATCCTCAAGTGCTCTTTTAAAGCGTGTGCAAGCACTTGGAGGAGGCTATATGAGCTGCCTTCCCGATCTCCTGCTATTCTAACTCTGATGACGCCGGCAGTTTTTTGGCCGGAGGTAAAAAAGGATATATGCAGTGTTACCTTCATTTTAGATATCAAAAAGGTTTTATGTCTCCCAGTGTTTTGTTTTCAGTGGGAAATGGGTCCAAGTGGCTCTTTGAGTGTTTTGGGTTGCCTACCCCTGCCCTATACCATTTCCGAGAAGTGGCTGTCCAGTCTCTTATTAAAAGCCTCCAGTGATGAGGAAGGAAGGAAGGAAGGAAGGCAGAGTAACAGAATAGCAGAGTTGGAAGGGACCTTGGAAGTCTTCTAGTCTAGTGGTGGCGAACCTATGGCACGGACGCCAGAGGAAGCACCCGGAGCCCTCTCTGTGGGCATACGTGCCGTTGCCCCAGCCTTGCCTCCCCCGTAACCCCCTCCTCATCAGCAGCCCCCCTGGAGGAGAGTCGCTCCCGAGCGCAGCCCACGCGGAGCAGTGCAGCCAAGGACATGGCAGCCAGACAGAGTAGACAAGACTCTGCCCTCATGCCCCATCGCGCACAGTTGATGCTGCAGGGGGCGGGCAGAGGGCGTGGCCACCATGATGCTGCTGGGCGATCCACAGCGGGCCCTGGAGGCAGTGAGTGGCCCTGTGGGCAGGCGGGGTGGGGGCGGGGCAGGGGGTGGAGTGGGGGCAGGGCCAGTTTTGGGGAATTCGGTCTCTCAAAGGTTCGCCATCACTGTTCTAGTCCAAGCCCCCACCCAAGCAGGAGACCTGAGAGCACCCATAGAGTCTTCTGCTTCCCTGCCCTCTCTGCTTTCAATTCCTTTTCTCTTTGGTTTCCCCCCTTTTGGCTTCCCGCCTGAGCCCATGGCATATAGATTCTCAATCTGCATTAAGTTTTTACAGTACCTTCCACAGCAGAAGACTCGTGCACCACTTAACAAGCGGTAATTTGTCTTCGGGATTCTGAATGTCTCCCTAATTTTTCTGTTGATGCTGCGATGATATACCGCATGCATCCAGAGGCTCTTCATTAATGTGCTCTCCTCTAGTCCTTGAGTCAGCAGAAAAGTTAGGTCAGCATAAATTGTCCTGCCTTGGCAGAGAAACCCTATTCTGCTAATGAAGTTGGTAACTATCCTTTCACCTATAAAGCACAGCAACTTCAGAAAATCAATTTGTGGATTCTCACGGCTTCATTTCCCCTCTGCTGAGCTTCGTCTCTTGGCAAGGAACGTGAGAAAAAATGGTGGGGACTGGAGAACTGTAGACAAATATCTTATTGAGATCCCTTTCAAGTAGTCGAAGTGAAAAGTTACAGGAGGGGAAGCGTTCCACCTTCTGTGTAGCACAAGGGTTGTGTTGTGGTCCTCCACAGAATTCCAAACACTTTCTTCAAAAGAGAGTTAAACCTAAGCATCTAAGGAGCCCACAGAATGTCTAGTTTTTGGAACTATAAATGCCCCTGGGAAGTGTCTGATTTTTTCCTACACTCCATACCAAAATGACGGTGGACAGCAGGGCCTAGCAAAAGAAGAGTGGGGGCAATACCTGCAACAGCTGAAGGCGACCAGTAGAAGCTCAACCACTGCCCTAACTTTAACATCTATGTAGTTGGGAAAGCAGCTTGCATCATTGTCTCAGAAGACAGAAAGTTGTACTTTAAAGCTCAAACAACTTAACAGTTAATAGAATCAAGATCACATGAAGTATTAATACCACTTTACAATGCCTTGGTAAGGCCACACTTGGAATATTGCATCCAGTTTTGGTCACCACAATGTAAAAAAAGATGTTGAGACTCTAGAAAAAATACAGAGAAGAGCAACAAAGATGATCAGGGGACTGGAGGCTAAAACATATAAAGAACGGTTGCTGGAATTGGGTAGGTCTAGTTTAATGAAGAGAAGGATGAGGGGGGACATGATAGCAGTCTTCCAGTATCTCAGGGGCTGCCCCAAAGAAGAGGGAGTCAAGCTATTCTCCAAAGCGCCTGAAGGCAGAACAAGAAACAATGGATGGAAACTGACCAAAGAGAGAAGCAACCTAGAACTAAGGGGAAACTTCTTGACAGTTAGAACAATTAACCAGTGGAACAACCTGCCTCCAGAAGCGGTGAATGCTCCAATGCTGGAAGTTTTTAAGAAGAGACTGGACAGCCATTTGTCTGAAACGGTGTAGGGTTTCCTGCCTGAACAGGAGGTTGGACTCGATGACCTCCAAGGTCCCTTCCAACTTTATTATTATTATTATTATTATTATTATTATTATTATTATTATTATTATTATTATTATTATTGTTGTTGTTATTGTTATTGTTGTTGTTGTTGCTGTTGTTGTTGTTGTTATTATTATTATTATTATTATAATACGCATGGCATGAATCCAGGCTACTTGAGGAATCATCTCACCCCATTGGGACTGGACTGGTCCACCCATGCCAGCAGAGGAGGCATGCTGTGGGCCCTGTTGGTCAAGGAATTCTGGCTGGTGGGGTCTCTCTTTTGGTGGTGGCTTCTGCCATCTGGAACATCTCACCTCATGATGTAAGATTGGCTCCCATCCTTCTGGCATTCTGCAAGACCTTGAAGACCTGCCTCTGCCAGATGGGAAGATCACCTTTGAGGTGGTGGCTGAATTAAAAGGCATTCTCCCTCCCCCTCCTCCGATCATGCACCCTGTTCCCTCCCTCCCCATCTTTTAACTGCATGTTATCTTGATTGGATTTCTAATTGTATGCTTGTGAAGATATTTACTTGTTAGGATTTTAATATTTTAATACTGGAAATCACCCAGAGTCTTTTGCTACAAGATGGGTGGCAAATAAATTCAGTAAGTAAGTAAGTAAGTAAGTAAGTAAGTAAGTAAGTAAGTAAGTAAGTAAAGTACAGTAGTGGGCAAAATTGTGGAAACCTTTTGGGGAAAAGTGTACAGTAGAAATGCCACCTTTGGTTAAGTTTCCATCCATTTTTCTTCTAATATGTTTATAACTGTAGCCTTGTTCACTTCATAATACTATTTTACATCGCTTTCTGGGCAACCAGTCAACTCTTTGCACCATGACTTTAATTTTATCACGTTTTACAAGCTCACTCAATGAAAGAACACAAAAAACCCCAACCAACTTGATAGCGATCACATAACACACTGACCAATGTCCTCCTCTCAGCTTCAATACAGGACATCAATAACTGACTTCTACTGTGATCTGATTGGCTCTTGGCCAAAACAAGATGACACCCGATTGGCTCTCTAAACATTCATGCTCATTGGCTACAATCGGATGAAGGAAAGCTACCTGATATCAACCTAAGCAAGTTGTGCTTCCTTTTTCTGGTTATTTGGCTAACACTTTTCATAGAATACAGTACAGATAATTGAACAAATTTTGTTGCATCACATTCTTGATTAAATTATCTTTCCATTGATATATCATTTTATGGTACTCCTCAAAAAAAAGTGATGCTATTAGCCATCAAACCTCAAAAATACACTTTTCCCAAAAGGTTTCCACAATTTTGGTCACTACTGTAAGTAAGACTTTAGACTGAGAGGTGAAGGCAACCTCACAAGGACATGTCATTTAAAAGCATTCATGGGGTAAAATGAGCTACAGTTGAATGTGAAAAGGAAGCCTACAAAAATTTGTTGACAAATCTATGGGTTCACTAAAGCATTTTTTTCCAAAAGGTCAATTTCTGTCCATTCTTTCATAAATGTGAATGGTTTTATACATCCAGGCCAAGTCTTTGGATGACTGTGTTGCTTTGCATACTGGTGACTGTCAAGAGGGCCGTTGCATGTTAGCTGAAGATCTAACCAAACTCTTTATTTGCACGTGTCAATCAGAGAGACCAGATGTGCTTCGAGGGAGAAAATTATTGACAAGCTGAAATAATTGACATTTGAATTGCATGCTGTCTCAGACACAAACAGCCAAAGCTAAAATATGACATTTACTTCTAATCTTGGTTAGAATGATTGGGGAGAGGAATACTGGCTGACTTCTAAAAGCACTTCCTTTGGTATTAAAATGGTAACTTCATATAACTGTTATCCTATTTTGAAAAAGTGTGAAAAACTGGTTGGACAGCAAATTATTTTCAGGATATTTCTTTAAACACAAACACGTTCCCTAACCTATTATTCGCTTCCCTTTCCTTTTCTCACATAAATGGAACTTTTTAAGGATCAAATGTTTTCAAAACCAAATTGCTTGCTTTATACATTTATACATTTATACTTTGGCCACCTAAGGAGAAGGAAGGACTCCCTGGAGAAGAGCCTGATGCTGGGAAAGATGGAGGGCAAGAGAAGAAGGGGACGACAGAGAATGAGGTGGCTGGATGGAGTCACTGAAGCAGCAGGCGTGAGCTTAAATGGACTCCAGAAGATGGTAGAGGACAGGAAGGCCTGGAGGAACGTTGTCCATGGGGCTGCAATGGGTCGAATTAGTGATGTTGCCATCTTGTCCGGGGAATTGGGATGTATAAAAGGAGGCCTGCGCGCCTTTGCTCGTTGTTGTTGGAGTTGAAATAAGCACAATAAAGAGCTGTTCCAGAAACATGTGTATTCTTCCTTCGCCATCGCTCCCAGGACTTAACATCATCCATGTTCTTTTCTCTCAAAAAGATGTGGCTTCAAAACTGGCCTTCCTATTCAAGGGTCTGTTCTGCATGAAGGACTGTAAGCTCATACAATATTTTCCACTGCAAGCAGCCTAGAAATTGTAGTTTGGGTATCAGACGGTTCCAGTATGTGAGGAGATGTTCTCCCAGCGGTACGCTTCCACCCTTCACAAAGGAGACAAACTTTTTTTTTCTTTTTACATCAAAAGCATGAGGAATAGAACCAGAATGACCTAGATCCAATTTGCCAGTATATGGGGTTCTTGGAGTACTTGGTGAAATTCCAATATTGTTATTTCAACTGTTTTCTGAATGCGTTTTAATAATCTGAGTCCAGAGAAACTTATTTGTAGGATTTGCAACTTCCAGCCCAGGTCGCTATCAAGAATGCTCAACAAGGTTGCTGTGTAAACATTTAATAGTAATAATAATAATAATAATAATAATAATAATAATAATAATAATAATAAGAAGAAGAAGAAGAAGAAGAAGAAGAAGAAGAAGAAGAAGAAGAAGAAGAAGAAGAAGAAGAAGAAGAAGAAGAAGAAGAAGAAGAAGAAGAAGAAGAAGTTGGAAGGGACCTTGGAGGTCATCTAGTCCAATCCCCTGCTCAGGCAGGAAACCCTATACCATTTCAGACAAATCGTTGTCCAGTCTCTTCTTAAAAACTTCCAGTGTTGGAGCATTCACCGCTTCTGGAGGCAGGTTGTTCCACTGGTTAATTGTTCTCACTGTCAGGAAGTTTCTCCTTAGTTCCAGGTTGCTTCTCCCCTGGATTAGTTTCCATATGTTGCTTCTTATCCTGCCTTCGGGGGCTTTGGAGGATAGCTTGACTTCTTTGGGGCAGCCCCTGAGATATTGGAAGACTGCTATCCTGTCCCCCCTCATCCTTCTCTTTGTTAAACCAGACATACCCAATTCCAGCAACCGTTCCTTATATGCTTTAGCCTCCAGTCCCCTAATCATCTTTGTTGCTCTTCTCTGTACTCTTTCTAGAGTCTCATTATCACGTAATATGTGATAATTGGGAGCAGAGAAGTGTGATGTATGTAATCGGGATAATCATTCCTCTCCATCCTCCATCTCAGATTTCATCATCAAAGATATTACAACTTCCTTTCTAGTGGAAATGCATACCTCTCCATGGCTAAAGCAGCTGCCTGAGGAACAACTGAACAGCTTTTTCGTTGCTCTGAGTGTGGATTTTAATGCTCAGCTCTAAGAGATAAGTTTACATTCAATGTGAATGGAACATTTCCCCTCCTGTAGCAATATGGATGTCAGAGTTTTGATCTGCCTCTCAACAGGCAAGCAGGAAATTGATACCATAGAAGGCTACAGGAATGGCCTGCTGCAGTCATGGCCTGTGTGGAAGCTAAGACCAGATTTCTAAGGCAGGTGAGACTTCAGAAGAATCATCCAAGAGAATCCTAAGGAGGCTTCCATGGTCTTCCCAGATGCCACCCACAGGTTCAGTCATGACAGAGCAGCACTGATGATGTTACTTAATTTATAGCAGTGGGCAAAAGTGTGGAAACTTTTTGGGAAAAGTGTAATTTTTGAGGTTTGATGGCTAAACACCACTTTTTTTTTTTGGAGTAGTACCATAAAATGATATATCAATGGAAAGATAATTTAATCAAGACTGTAATGCAACGAAGTTTGTTGAATTATCTGTACTGTATTCTATGAAAAGCTATAGCCAAATAATCAGAAAAAGGAAGCACAACTTGCTTAGGTGGATCTCGGATAGCTTTCCTTCATCTGATTGTAGCCAATGAGCATGAGTGTTTAGAGAGCCAATTGGGTGTCCTCTTGTTTTGGCTATGAGCCAATCAGATCACAGTAGGATTCAGTTCTTGATGTCCTATATTGAAGCTGAGAGGAGGACATTTGTTAGGATGTTATGTGATCGCTGTCCAGTTGGTGGGGGGTTTTTTTTGTGTTCTTTCATTTAGTGAGCTTGTCAAACATAATAAAATTAAAGTCAAGGTGCAAAGAGTTGACTGGTCACCCAGAAAGCGATGTAAAATAGTATGATTAAGTGAATAAGGCTACAGTTATAAAGAAATTAGAAGAAAACTTGGTGGAAACTTAACCAAAGGTGGCATTTCTACTGTATGCTTTTCCCAAAAAGTTTTGGCCACTACTGTAGATAATGAAATGTCTGCATGAAAACAACCAAGCTCAGAGAGCACGAAGGACCCCTCAGCCTGCAATAAGAAAGCCCAACTTCTCCTTGAACCAGGGATGATCTAACTTCATCTCTCCAAAAACTCCTGTGAAGGTAGGCACAATGGAAATGGGCGATGATCCAGAAATAAATGTGAATTGTGCCTTTTGCTTTAAATTGTGCCTTCTTCTTCTTCTTCTTCTTCTTCTTCTTCTTCTTCTTCTTCTTCTTCTTCTTCTTCTTCTTCTTCTTCTTCTTCTTCTTCTTCTTCTTCTTCTTCTTCTTCTTCTTCTTCTTCTTCTTCTTCTTCTTCTTCTTCTTCTTCTTCTTCTTCTTCTTCTTCTTCTTCTTCTTCTTCTTCTTCTTCTTCTTCTTCTTCTTCCTTAAGTTTGCAAAAGTAATTATATTCTGCTCATTCTCCACCAGCTGGTATTTACTTCATCCTCCATCAGGCATCAACAGAGCACAGTGCTGAAAGACAGAAATATTACTCTGGCAAGCATAAATATTTCATTTTTCACACCACAAATGCGCTGATGATTTATTAATTAGCCTGAAGGCCTGCTGCTTTTGCATAGCTGAGTAGCAAAAAAAAAAAATTCAGCCTAGATAACCAAGAAGATCTACAGCACACAGTTTTATGGAGGGCAGAAGAAAATAAAAATAATGTGACCGGTGGAATGACTGGAAGTTAAATAATGCTTCCATTAGGTCAAGAACAAAAGGTGAGCAGGAAACAGCTTGTTAACTATTTTGTTTATTAATATAGTATATAGGCAACAATTCGTACACAGATTTAGTAGTTGAGCACTTTAAGATTCTTTTGGCCTGTGTTGTGAGTGGGAAATTAATATTGTTGTATTGCATTAATCAGCATTCAACTAGGGAGCAGGTTATGTCTATATGTGTTAATCTTTTTTTAAAGACACGTTTTCCTTTTAACGTCTTGTTTGTTGTGTTTTTCCTTTTTTTATATTTCGGTGTTTTGTATTTTAACTTTCCTTGAATAAACTAAATATTGTAAAAAAGAAAAAAAAAGGAAACACTTTGAGCAGTATCTTTGCAGGGTGGAAATGGTGAGCATGCGGTTCAATTTTCTCCTCTTCTTTTTTCTCCAGCCCCTTCCGTCACCGTGAAGTTCTTTCTGATAAGCAGAGCCCACGTAGCTTGTGGGTGCACCAAACAATTAAGAAAACCGAGGCAGTTTTGTCACTCGGCTTCTTCAAGCTATGACTTTCCTCCATGGTTTCTGCAAGAAGTCACATCCATAACTTTTCTCTGGAGGCATGGATAGGGAATTACTGATTTTCCCAACCATAATGAAAACAAAATGCAAATGCACTACTCAAGGGGAGTGAAAATAGAAGTGATATTGCCAAACGGAGCCAAATTTGCAGCTGGTCGCTGGGGAGATGAAGCACAAATATTTCTTGCTTCTGTTTCTCCCCCCCCCCCAATGCTTTCTGCAATCTCCAAAGTACACATTATCATTTGCTTTCTGAGTGAGAGAAGTCAGATATATCTCCACATTCAAACATCATCCTGGCTTGATTTGCTACTCACTTTAACTTGATGGACCCTTTGGCATAATTTTCAGGCCTGACCCATCTGTCTACATTCTTAGCACTTTCTCAGATAGCCATCTATTGATGAGCATATAAAAATACCTGTGAAAGATAAGATAACCTTTATTGTCATTTTTCTTACTGTGGGCACAATGGCACACATCAAAAATGAAATTTAATGGCCCGCTCTCAAAGTGAAACACATACATGACACACACCTAAAACATACTATGTATACAACATATGTATAGACCCACACCCCTACATATACATAAAAATAAATATTAAATACTGTCCATCTTGAATATATAACGGAAGGAGGAAGCTTGAGAGTTCACAAGGTTAATGCTGTATGGAATGAAACTGTGGCTGAATCTGGATGTTCTGCTGCGGATACCAGGAAGCCCCCTCCTCCCAGAAGGGAACAAGGAAAACAGGTCGTGGAGAGGATGTGTAGTGTCCCAGATAATCTTGCGGACCCTGCTCAAGCAACGCTTCTGTGCTATGTCCTGGATGGGAGGGAGAGAACTGCCAATGATCTTTTTGGCCATCCTCACCACTCTCTGCACTGCCTTCCTGTCTGAAGCAGGGATGCTTCGAAACCAGATTGTGATGCTGTATGACATAATGAATCATGAGGCAACAATCATAGGCTGAGTTAAGCCTTCTTCACAGATTTAAAGAGCATACGATGTGGTCAGCTTGGTGGACCACAGAACCCAATAACTGGGATCCTTCCCCTGCATCGACATTCATATTCAATCTCTTTCATCCAGGCCTATGTGATGTACATGATATGAAGCAGAAAACCCCCTAAGAAATAAAATGTGAGCACCAAGAAAAGTTAAAACATTAAAAGTTTTATAAAACGTTAAAAGTTTAAATATAAAACATTTAAAAGTTTTTTTAAAAAGCAGACCTAGCTTTCGTTGGCTCCTGCCAACATCATCATATTAAATATGTGCATGTGCATAGGAAAATACAATATAGCAGAGCAAAACAGCGTGATAGCTCTATCTAATCTCTAACGTGGACAAGCATGCTATTTCCGATAAATGATGGCTGAGAAATCCTGAAAGATAGGGTTTGAGGAAATGATAATTTGGATTAGAAGTCGAAAATGCACAGAAAGCCTCAAGGTGTTCAAGAACATCAGAGCACTGGTATCACTCGATGTTCTATCCAGAAGATTCTAGCACAGCAGGTTCTTTTGGCGGAAATTAAATTGAGTTTCAATTATTAAATCACTGCAGAACCCCATGTGATTTATCTATGGAGCTTCTCAGTCACCCAAGCCAGGGTTGTCCCAAAGGTACTTTTTTTCAAAATGTAACTCAACTTTCTTTGTTTTTCCTCAAGGACATTTCACTTCTCATCCAAGAAGCGTCTTTTATTCTGATTCAGAACTGGAGAAGCTTCTTGGATGAGAAGCGAAACGTCTTCAAGCAAAAACAAAGAAAATCCAGTTGCCTAATTGTTGAAGGGAAAGTCTTCATCCTGGTTCATCCAAGCCGGGGATAAACAACATGGCGACTGCTTTAGAAAGAAAGTTGCAGTTTATTGAAGAGCCAGACAGAAAGATGGTTCTGGCAGTAAAGAGGAGAGAGAAAAAAGGCTGAGCACATGTAGGGAGTAGGTTTTATACCCTCTGAAGCCTTTTGTTTGGAGTAGTTTCCTGTTCCTGTTTTAGGCTTTGTACTTCCTGTGTCACATATTCTGACCTGAGTCTGGGTGTACCTTTCTGGTATTCTGATGATGATGGGTTAGTCCTATTATGACCAAAGGTCCTATCCTGCTTCCCTGGTGCTGGGGCTAATGACTCTTAGAATTTGAGTGGGGTATGCAGATTTTAGGTGTCTTTGTCTTCCTAATCTTCTAGCTGGGGGCCTCCAACCTTCCTGGATTATTTACATCTGCATTTCCACAGAGCTGGTTTCTGCTTGGGGAGGCAGACGTGGGGTTATTAAGAAAAACTGGGCATGCTTTTCTGTCTCTTTAAGATCATTTCAGGAACTATATTTTTCTGCCCTTTTAATATTTCCTTCTCTGGGGGGCTGACTTCCCACATTATGAAAAAGCACCTTTAGGTCAAATGCAATTTAGGTAGTAAAAAAAATCCCCAAATGGTAATAAAACCAGGGCAGACAACAGGATGAAAATAACCATTTTAAAAAGAAATAGAGTCAGAAAATCAAATGGGAACATGCACAAGAGCAAATCATGAGAAAAGAAAAGGATGTTGTGTATTATTTCTTTTCAATCCATGTCTGTGGTCCCTTGTATAAGGCAGCCTGATGATACTGGCACGGTCTGCTTTTCCTACAAGCTGTTTTTTTTATTTAATTTGATCTAACACATCATAATACAGTGGGATGTCCCCCTAATTAGATACCCAGAATTGTGTTTGCTTTTCTGAATTCTGAGCTACTGTAGTTTCCCCCCCCCCTCTCTTTCAGCTTACACTCAAAAGCAATATGTTTGGGGAAAATATTTAGTGATTGCAGCCCTCAGGGCAACGATATTCCAATTCCCCTGTGAGATAGCCTTGTTTCCTAAGAGTTCTGCTTCTAGAATGCCTGCGAAGGATCTGAGTTGCTTCTTTGTTCTCTCTCTCTCTCTCTCTCTCTCTCTCTCAATCTCTCTCTCTCTCTCTGTGTGTGTCTGTCTCTCTTTCTCTCTGTCTCTCTGTCTCTCTCTGTCTCTCTCTGTCTCTCTGTCTCTCTCTCTGTCTCTCTCTCTTTCTCTCTTTCTCTCTTTCTCTCTGTCTCTCTGTCTCTGTCTCTCTCTCTCTCTCTCTCTCTCACACACACACACACACACACACACACACACACACACACTGAATGGGGGGAAGAGGACTGGCAGACCAAGGGCAGGAGACAGCCAGCCCAATAAGAATGTGTGTCCGCTTGTCGGAGAACAAACAGCGTGAGGTCAGCTGGCCAGGTGAGCAGAAGATTGGAGAGAGGGAGAGAGACAGGGGCAGAGAGAGGAAGGGAGACAAAGAGAGGGAAAGAGAGGGAGGGAGGGAGAGGGAGGGAGAGAGAGAACTCATGCACAGAGCCTCCATTTCTTTTTAATTAAACTCTTCAATCAAGCTCTCCCCCCCCCCGCCGCCGCATGCAAGTTTTGCAGCTCCCAGTGTTTTCTTTTTCTCTGGGAAATGGGTCCAAGTGGCTCTTTGCCACTAAATGAAAATCCACTGCTTCTGAATTTCTGGTTCTCCCACTGAAGATCACCCAGCTCTTTCTTTCTCTCAGTTTCCACTGGAGTTCTAGTTTGTCCACCCGCCCAGCACATGAGAGCCGCCTGTTCTATTTTCTCTTACTTTTTTTTAAAACTCACTTCCCAAACCTTCTCACCCCTCAAACACCGTCACCAAATCCAACGCAGATAGTCCTTGACTTACAGCAATTCATTGAGTGACCATGTAAAGTTACAACAGTACTGAAAAAAAACCTGACTTTTGAGCTTTTTTCATGGCTAGAATCTTTGCAGCATCCCTGTGATCAAAATTCCGGCGCTTGGCAACTGACTCGTATTTATCACGGTTGCAATGTCCTGTGATCCCCTTCTGCAATGGAGAGGCCAGATTGATTTCACAGTTGTGTTAGTAACTTAACAATTGCAGCGATTCACTTAAGAGAGGTCGTAAAATGGGGCAAAACTCACTTAACAAATGTCTCACTTAGGGTAGCAAAATTAATTTTGGGCTCAATTGTCATACATTAAGGGCTATCTGTACACCTCACAAATGCACAGACAATGACCCTGTTTGCTGCTTTCTCCAATGACACCCCCATTAGACATCTCTAACCATTCTACACACTGGTCCTGTGGTTCTAGTTGCCTTAATTCTTCTTCCCATTTCATCAAGATATTTATTTTATTTCATCCTTTAACCTTTCTGTTTTTCATGATACTTTCTGAGTTCAGTAGCATAAGGTATGATCTTCCAAATACTCATTTAACTATGAACTATCTGGCTATCAATAAACTTAGAATGATTCATGTGTCCAAGAAATTAGTCAATGATTTATTTATTTATTTATTTAAAAAGGGAGAGGCATTCTCTTCACCTTACAGTTGCACGCACACTTTGTTTGTAGCGTTTGTGGAAAGACATATTTGCTATGCAGCCGTTTATATTTAGCACTGATCACATTATATTCACAATTTAATTGTAGCTGGAGTGGTGTAATAGAAGTCAGAAAATTGCTGTGGACTTATTTCCTTTTCACATATATGAAAGTAGGGTCACCAGCTAATTAACTCAGACCCTCAAAGCAAGATATATTTTTTAAAGTAATTATACTAATAGAATTTACATTGTTAATAAAAAATATATTCAAGGAAGGAAGGAAAAGAACTATAGGCAAGTACAAAAGAAAAAGGGAAAGAAAAAAGAAAATAAAAAAGTTTTAAATATGTGTGTCTGTATGTATGTATCTCTCCCTCTCTTTCTCTCTCTCATAACTATCTATCTATCTATCTATCTATCTATCTATCTATCTATCTATCTATCTATCATCTATCTATCTATCTATCTATCTGGAAGGGACCTTGGAGGTCTTCTAGTCCAGCCCCCTGCTCAAACAGGAAAACCTATACAGTCCCAGACAGGTGAATGTCAAGTCTGTTCTTGAAAATCTCCAGTGATGGAGCGCCCACAATATCTGGAGGCAAGCTGTTCCACTGGTTGATTGTCCTCGCTGTCAGGAAATTTCTCCTTAATTCCAGGTTGCTTCTCTCTTTGATCATTTTCCAACCCTTGTTTCTCATCCTTCCCTCTGGTGCTTTGGTGAACAACCTGGACCCCTCTGCCTTGTGGCAGCCCCTCAGATACTGGAACACTGCTATCATGTCTCCCGTATTTCTTCTTTTTTTAAGACTAGCCAAACTCAAGTCCTGTAGCCACCCTTCATACAGTATGTTTTAGTCTCCAGGCCTTTGGTCATCTTAGTAGCTCTTCTCTGAATTTTTTTTCCAAACTTTCAACATCTTTTTTTGATATGGTGACCAAAATTGTCTGCGGTATTCCAGATGTGGTCTTACTAGGGTTTTATAAAGTGGTACTAACGATCTTGATTCTATGCCTCTGTTTATAGAACCCAGGATTGTATTAGCTTTTTTGGTTGCTGCGGCACACTGCTGGCTCATGGTCAAGTGATTGTCCACTAGGACTCCAAGGTCCCTCTCACAGTTACTGTTTTTAAGACAGGTCTCACTCTATCTATCTATCTATCTATCTATCTATCTATCTATCTATCTATCTATGGAACTATGGATTAAGTCTGTCTCTGTGTTGTGAGATAAAAGATTTTTCATCATGTCTTCTGACTACTAGCTGATGTTCATGGATGTGGTCTGCTAATCTTCTGCCTGTTTGTCCTACATAGTGGTTGCTGCAGTCCTTACACTGTATGTTATAGATGACTCCTGGTTTTTTCCTTCTGAGACTGTTGGGTCTTTTGGCTTATTTAAGATGTTTTGGAGGACTATAGTTGGTTTGTGTGCCATGGTGATTTCAGTTTTGATAGTGAACCAAATTATTGCTGACTGTTGCTTGGATTACATGCTCTGTCATTTCAAAGCATTGCCTACCACTGAATTTGTGAGTTGGGTATCTCCTAAGAACCAACGTACAGAATAACAAATGAGATTCAATCTTAGCAGTGAACTTGATGCTGGACAATTAAGAATTTCTCTTCTGTAGGTCTTCAAATACTAATTGGCTGCCAAGCTTATCAAAGGCAGTAATGTTCAAAGTAATATACTGAAAAGCATCTGCTTTTGCAGACAAGGATAGTCAGTATAAGGCACAAGTGAGAATCTTCACAAACCTGATTGATCCTGGTAATCTCCTACTTTTTGAGTTATTGTTCAGAGGGAGTAAGGAAAATTCAGATGATGGGCTGGTAAAAAGAAAAAAATCCTAACGGCAGGTGTGTGCACTATTTTTGATGGCCTTTATTTTCTGTCTTCATACATTTTCTTGGCAATTAGCATAATTGGATCCTAGACTTTGCTTTTATCCTTTTGCCAACATTGTTCCTCCTCATCTGCAGAAGTACTGCAGAAAATTAAGTGGTGGGCTAGACAATTTGAGCCAATCTAGATGTATGTATAATGCATATTTGCATTTTAGGTACCACCCTAATTTAGTGAATTCTAGAAAAAAGGACTATCAGCCTTGTTAGATTTCTGTCAGCCCCAATAGATAGAGCAGATCAAGAAATCAACTCCACAGAAAGGCTAAAACTTTTTTTTTATTGAAATTGGTTATAATAACAAAATCTTGCATTTATTTTTTTGTACTCTCTACAGCTACTAACATACAATTCAAACTTCATGGTTACCATAGACTCTACTTCCATATTTTGCTCTACTAAAATATTATAAGTTTAAAAAGGTAAATCAGCTATTCACTTAATTGCTAATATCCCAAAGGTGCTTTTCCATGATGTAACTGGACTTTGTTTTTTTCTTTGAAGACATTTCACTTCTCATCCAAGAAGCTTTTTTAGTTCTGACCGAACAAATTTATAAATCCTTCCACCCTCCAGTCAGAGTTGAGGATGAGAAGCAAAACATCTTCAAAGAACAAACAAGAAAGTCTAGTTCAGGGGTAGGCAACCTCAGCTCTTTTAGGACTCATGGACTTCAACTCCCAGAATTCTGGGAGTTGAAGTCTATGAGTCATAAAAGTCCATGAGTCATAAAAGAGCTGAGGTTGCCTACCCCTGGTCTAGTTGCCTCATGGAAAAACGCCTTTGGGTTAACTATGACCTAGATGACTGAGAATCTCCACCATAGACATTTAACTAATTGCTATTACTTTACTCTTCTCTCAGTTGGGGCTCTGTAATTATTCCTCTGTGTAATATTGGGAAGTGACTACAATAATTAATATTTGATTGGACTGTATAATTGCAGCCTTCAACTCCATACATGTTTGATGTATCCTATTGTTTTGTGATAGGATGATATTGTCAGGCAAGACATGAACTGAGTTCCCAAAATAGAAACCAGCCATAAATCCTGGACATTGAAAAGTTGTAAGAGTTTTTGAGATGAAACCTTTGAGTTATACAAATTATACAGTCCCAAAGCGCAAAACCCAGCAATGCCCAAAGTGCAGTTCTTCATTCACGATTCCAGGTGAAGTTTTTTTGAGCCTTATTTTCCCTCAAACAAATACTTATTTATCATTCTTCCATTCTTTCCCTTATTTATCCTTTATTTTGAGTGGCATAGTAAAATGCAACAAAGTGCATAAAATTCATAAAACACCACCTAAAGTGTGCATCAAAATTAAAATAATCCTCAGTACTTTCTTCATTCACTTAATTTTCGCCAGCCACTAAGATTCCTTTGATTTGTTAATTTTTTAAATATGTCAGGATAGTAAGAAAGTGTGTGCGGACACTTATATTGCAGGTGTAGCTATATAAACTTTTTAATATATGTATATGTGTATACACACACACACACACACACACACACACACCCAATGTCAACCTCCTGCTCAAGTATCCAAATAAAGTCCAGGATTTGTTTCATTTCTGAAGAAATTTTCATTCTTGGCACACACATTCTGTGTATTGGTATGAAAATATTTTGATCTTTAATCTTTGTCTGAAGATGTTTTTTTTTTCCTCCATAGTCTCTTAGTGCAGTAGTTCTCAACCTGTGGGTCGGGACCCCATTTGGGGTCGAACGACCATTTCACGGGGGTCGCCAAACAAGGCTGTCCGCCATTTTTTCCCCCTTTTCTTTGGCCACGCCCCTGGCACCCAGTGATCTATAAGTGGTTGGGGGTCACCACAACATGGGGAACTGTATTATGGGGTCGCGGCATTAGAAAGGTTGAGAACCACTGTCTTAGTGCAAGTCCATGTGTCAAAGCAAGAAAATTCAGATTTTGGCTTTGCTATGTATGTTCCAAAACTATGCTACTCAAATAAAGATTATTTAAGGTGCCAATGCTATGCTACTCGATTAAAGATTCTTTAAGGTAAACAATGCCTCAAAGTTCTTTGAAGAGTTTCATCAGTCAGAACCAGGACACCATGTTCGAATGAGTCTTTCTCCATCATTTTTGTTCTGGCTGACAGTTTGATCAGAATATCCTCAAATTATGAATTAGGGATAGTTCTTCCCTAAATTAGTTAAATATCCGTGCATCAGTGTGAATGCCATATCTCTGTGAAATATTGCCTTCTGTTGACTCTTGGAGACAGATGGGTGCAGATACCATTTCCTATGCAGGATTTTAGATGAATGTGAATGCACGGCACATCCTTTACATTTTAAGATATTCTAATTTATATCACTTTGGCTATTTCAATATGTTTTGTACCTAACGAAATGTTAAGAGTTAGGAGATTAAAAAAATGCATTTGCATAAAGATCCCTCTATGTGTGGTAGAAAAACAAAAACACCAAAGCCACAATAAAGCAATCGGTCTGGTTCCCAAACAAAACAGATACCACAATAAAAACAACCAAATTAAAACATTCTGTTCGTATTTCTGTGGATATAATTCTGAAAGAAAAGTAAGCATGCATATTTATCTTTAAAAGGAATGTCTGCTCTCTTTTTTTTTCATTTGTTTGACAATGGGTTCATTCGTCAAAAGGATGTTCCAAGCTACACTGTGTCAAGTATAAACAAGAAGATAAGCCAGCTTTTCCATTTCATTCATGTAGTAATGATTAAATCTAATGATATGTCAGTCTTGAGGATTTGGAAGACAAAAGTGGTTCAGGTTTTTGGCTTTTAAATCACTGTTCGTTAGTTCACGGGTTGTAGCTTTCCTGGGACTTATTCTTCCCACCCCATTGATGTGTAGGGAAGTATATTGCTCTGCAAATTGGTTCCTTTTCTGCACCTCAAAAACGAGGCCGATAAGACAAGTAGGGTATGATGAATGAAAACAATATGAGGTGTCATTATTCGAGGTTGGCAGTGTAGTTTTTAGGGCTGCAAAGGTGTCAATGGGCATCTTCTTTGATACCTACCAAAGAGCACCAACGAAGTGGAAAGACCCTAAGCTCTCTAACTATTCAATACTGAGAAGATGAAGTAGTGATGGAAAACGAAGGGAAAAATCTCTGTCACTATCATGGAAGGGGCTGAATAAAGAGCTCTAAACTTGAATGCAATGTTTTCTTCATTAGTCCCATTTTAGAAGGGTGCTCTTTTTTTTTAACACATTTTATTGGTTTTTTTTAAGATTCTTAAGAAAAAGTACTCAGGACCCACCTGAGTACTTTTGGGTGGTCCAACATTCAAAAGTAAAAACATATATAAACAATTCAACTATCCCCTCTCTATTTCCCTCGATTAACATAATACATTTAAATATTCCATTTTTATTTTAAATTTCTATTACTACTAAAACTCTTTTATAACTTTATCAGTTTACAGTTACCGTAGTTTAAATTTAAAACCACAAATTATCAATTCTAATTCTTAATCTCTCACATTCCTCATTTTATCACCAATCGCATTTATTTCTTCTTCCACTACACAATAGTTATCCTAATGACAATAAAATATTAATCAGCCCTATGCATCTATAATCAGGAGGGTGCTCTTCATGAGATATGTTTCATGAGCTGCAAGACTCATTTCTGAGGGCTTCCATAAGAGTATTATTGGTCCTAGCAGGAAATATCACCAGAGCTTCTAAGATCTTCACATGATAAATTAGCCTCCATGGGCAGAGCCCTCACCCCTGCATAAAAGGAATCCCTTGAAAGATTGAACTTCACTTCTCAAATAAAGAAATAATCTCTGCTCACAATAGCAGGAGAGAGGATGACTCTCTCAAGGAAAGGACTTACGGCTCAACAGCAGAAGACCATGTGATCCACCCAGCCCTCTTCCAATGTATGGATGGTCTGAAGTCAGATTTGGCTGTTGGTACAGCCAAACGAGAAGAATAAGTTACAGAGCAACTTGAGGCCACAGAAAATGTGCATTCTCATTCCATTTGTAATTGTGCAAAAAGGTTGGGAATCCAAATTTTCCTCTTTTTTAAAAACTGCAGCTGGTCGTTTGGGGCCATTCACTTTATTGAAGATATGTCAGAAATGGGAAAAAATATGGGAAATAAACATACAATTGACTATGTCAGCGGCATTCAAGGAAAACCAGTTGAAGATGTTTTACAGATGGCATCTTCCACCAGCAAAGCTTGCCAAGATGGTCCAGAACAATTCGCCAACATGCTGGAAATGTAAAAAAGTACATGGAACATATTATCATTTATGGTGGACATGCCCAGTTGCGAAAAAATACTGGACCACAATAAGAAGATGGATCGAAGAAATAATAGACCAACCCGTAGACTGGAAACCAGAGATCTTCTTGCTGGATATTTTAAACAGAAAATATAGTAAAGAAATACGGTACTTAATTTTACATATAACAATGGCAGCAAGAATAGCATACGCACAGTTCTGGAAAAATGAGAATATACCATCAGAGGAAGAAGTGATAAGAAAAATCCTGGACTGTGCTGAGATGGACAAATTAACAAAAGTGATAAATAAAAGGAAGACACAGAGTACTATCTAATATGGAACAAATGGTATGACTGGTTGGAGACTAGAAATAATAGAAGAGAATAAATGTGGAAGGTCAAAAGTGGAAAATGTGTGTATAGTAATGTATAGTAATAATAATATGTATTATTCTTAGTATGAAGTATAGTATGAAGGAAGAAAAATGCAAATAAGAAACAACGGGACAACAAGGACAAATATATTTAAGGAAGAATAAGGGGGGAAATGTAAATAATAGAAGATTGCCGTTACGAAATTGCTGTTAAAAAAAGGGGAGGAGTATATACTGTGTGTGTGTGTGTGTGTTATGTTTTCTTTTGTTTTGTTTTGTTGGTTTAAAAAATAAAAAAAAAAATTTAATTTTTTTTAAAAAAAATGAAGATATGTCCCAGCTGTTGAAAATAAAACCAAATGATTTTTTTCTCCCTCTATCTTCTACTCTGGTGGCCCCAATGAACTGTTCCAGATAGGGTTTTCTCCCTTTTTATCACTTACAGTGATAAAGAAGCTAGTGAGTTTCAGGAAATCCAGAATATTGTTTTCCCCCCCCCCTCCCATCTTATTTTTGAAAGGAATGAGTTACAAGATTGAGACCCCGAGATATGAAAAGAGATGGGGGAATAGCTGGCCCATCATCAGGATGTCTGACTTGCACATGAAATCTCATCCATTATGCAGAAATCAAATAGCAATCAATTGGTCTTGTTTCCCTCTTCTGCCATTAAGCATGAAGGGGAAGAAATGTACTAAAGGAGAGTTTGTAATTCAGGTTGAATAAAGTTGCCAACACATTTCTGGAGCTCTTGCTACTTCTTCGCAGGATAAGTGTCTTGGGCTATAATTCTCTTTCTTGCATAATCCAGTGAGCTCGACAAACTCCTCAAGAACAAAGCAATTTCCCTTTTTCCAGCTCTTCTTCTAGACAATCATATCCTCACACGGGATTATTTTGCTGTAATCCTAGTCAAGGCCATGGTTTTCCCAGTTGCAATGTATGACTGTGAAAGTTGGACCATAAGAAAGGCTGAGCACCAAAGAATTGGGGGCTTTGAACTATGGTGCTAGAGAAGACTCCTGCGAGTCCCCTGGACTGCAAGGTGATCAAACCGGTCAGTCCTAGAAGAGATCAACCCCGACTGCTCTTTAGAAGGCCAGATCCTGAAGTTGAAACTCAAGTACTTTGGCCACCTAATGAGAAGGAAGGACTCACTGGAGAAGAGCCTAATGCTGGGAAATATTGAGGGCAATAGAAGAAGGGGACGACAGAGAATGAGGTAGCTGGATGGAGTCACTGAAGAGTAGGTGTGAGCTTAAATGGACTCCAGAAGATGGTAGAGGACAGGAGGAATGTTGTCCGTGGGGTCGCCGTGGGTCAGACACGACTTCACAACTAACAACAATCCTTGGCAAATTGGGCTTTGCTCAGTGTAAAATAATACTGTGGACAAACAGAACAAGAGTCCCTAATTTGGGTCATAGTCTATTTTGAATCTGGAGTATTTCTTCAGCTGTCTGTTCCTTTAGCTGACTCTGCCTTTTTAAACGTACTACATTGCTAACTTGTCTTGATAGAATAACAACTCCTGATTAAAGCAATTGTATACAATCATATCCAGACAGGTAAACATACCAAGAAGAAAAACAAAGCTTTGTTTTTTTCTAATTAAAATATGTTTCAGAATAAGAGGACTGTGGTGTGGAGTGAAGCAGAGAAGAAGTGAAATCCTACCCAGTAGAATAACAAAATAATAGGAAAGAAATGAAAGAATGTTACAACAGCGTTACTGAATCACATAGTCAATTCAGAGCGAGAGTAAGCTTCCCCCCCCCTGCATCACACCATTTTATATTCATTGACAGCCTTTCTCAAAACACACATACACAATCCAAAATGAGCAGTTTTTTTCAGGGGACAAGGTTCCCCTCCATCTTTTCATTCCAGTGTCCCTTCTGATGTGCATTATGCTTTCCCGCCTGCGTTCGGCTTATGTTTTACTTGTTATTCTGTTTTCCTAGCTCAATTATTTATGATTTTGTTTTGAATCCAGGCTAGGCCATCTTTGTTCTCTCTTATTATTGCATGAGCTGTCTTTTGTATAGAAAATAATAACATGCCATAGGAAAAAGAAACAGTACAAATTACCATGCCCTAATCAAGGTTTTGTTTTTAAAAATCTTCAGGCATGTTTCAGAGCGCCAGATTTTAATTCCAAACCCCTCAGCCAGTGTTGCCAATGATAAGATGCCAGTGTTGCCAATGATAAGATGTGACTATACTTATAGTCCCAAACATTTAAACGATCCCAGATTGGTCTATCTCAGCCTAAGGAAATAAAATCAAATCTTGTCTGATTCTTTGTGTCAGAAGCACCTACGTATTATAGACATGTAATATTCAACACTGAGCGAATAAAATAGATCATAGAAATATAGCATATGTCAAAATGTGTAGAAAAAACAGAATTAAAACTAAATGATAGTGTTTTCTTTCTCCAGCATGAGATCTTACTCCATACATATTGAAGGACGTCGTATGCACCATAGCATCTGTGATTGGATTGTTCTCCTCTACATTCACACAAAGTATCTTCTGTAGCCCCATTTTCTTAGATTGTATAGACATGTTATCGGATACCTGCAAGGTGGCGCAGCAGTTAGAGTGCAGTACTGCGGGCCACTTTAGCTGACTGTGTTCAGCAGGTCAGCAGTTCAAATCTCACCGGCTCAAGGTTGACTCAGCCTTCCATCCTTCCGGGGTAGGTAAAATGAGGACCCAGATTGTTGGGGGCAATGTAAATATATATATACATTGCTTACTGGTGTACACCGCTTAGAGAGTGCTTGCACTTAAAGCGGTATATAAGTCTCATAAATAAATAAATAAATAAATAAATAAATAAATAAATAAAGCAATTATCTCAGCTGGATAAACTCTTTTCTCCTCTAGATGGCACCCATTTCATGAGAAGGTTCCCATAAATTTCCCCAGTCTTGATCTTCCATATCTAATATTTTTTGCCTCAACCTCCCAAAGTCCAAATTCATCTCAAACTTCTCTTTCTCTCCTCCTTTTTGAGAGTTTTCCAAAATGTTTCCCAGCTCAAACATTGCATTAAAAAAATGCACCTTTGGGAAACAACTGATGAAAGATTTTGCTGTTTTTAAACTAATCTTAAAAAAAAAAAAAACACCATACAAATCATGTTTGAATACCACCGGGATGCAGGCTAGCTTGAAACAAATGACGCAAAACACAGTCTATCTAGACAAGGGCTGATGCTTTGCATTAATCAAATCCCCTGCCTTTATTTGCATCCATATAATTCATGACAGGTCTGTGTCCAGAGACGACCTGTCAACATGTTAACAAAGTCATTCTCCTTTCTCTCAGAGAAACACTCCACAGATTCAAAACACCAGAAAGATGGGAACAGGAAAGAAGAGCAGTCTTGCCATTCCTCCCATGTCCTCTTTGTTTTTTGAAACAAACAAACACACAAACAAAAAACAACAGTCCCTTGTTGCACACAGTGGCAAATACACAACAAGAGGCTGATGACCATGTCTCATGAATAACTAAAGCTTGACTTGGAATGATGATCTTGTAAACCTCTTTTCTGGTTAAGTTGTGGCTATTTTTGAGTCGTGCCCAATTTTTTTGCCATGATTGTTAAACAAATCACAGCAGTTGTTAAGGGAATCACACAGTCATTAAATGAATCCAGTTTTCTCCCTCCTTCCTCATCGTAAGCCAGTGGGAAGGGTCACAAATGGCGATCACGGGACCCCTATGACACTGCAAACATTGTACATGTCTGTTGGTTACCAAGTGCACCAATTTTGATTGTGGTGATGCCCTTGCCTATGTCATCAGCCCTCGGTCATATGTGTGAGGGCTGATCTTAAGTCATTTTTTCAGTACCTCTATAACTTTGAATGGGTTACTAAATGCATGATTGTGAGTTGAGGACTGTCTGTGTTCTATTCCTTTACTTTCATCTTTGAACATTATTTGAAGCTTGCAATTTTGATCTGGCCACAGCTTCTACCACATGTTTGAATTTATGTTGTGCTACAGAGAAGATAAAACTTTTTTTTCCCTCTCATTCCAGAACTGTCCAGAATTCGACCTATTACAGGTGCTATATAAATATTTTAAAAATAAATATTGTGCTGCTACACATCCTGACTACAGCTAGGCTTGCTTTAGCGCAAAAATAGAAGAGCAAGGAAATTCCCACAGAGGAAGAGTTAATACATAAAATATTAGCATATGCAGAAATGGACAGGCTCACAATGATATTAAAAGTCAAATGTGGATCAGTTCATTATGAAACCTGGGATAAATTTTACCGCTGGAGGAATTTGAAGAGGGTGGTCGGGATTAAAGATGAATGTTAAGATAGAAATATATGTTATTTTAGAACAAGTATTGTAGATAAAACTTAGATGTATATGTAGAGATGAAGAATTGATTGTAAAAAGTGGAATAATCTGATAAGAATGTATATACTGGAATGTCACGTTAAATCCAATGTTTGTTTGTTTTTAACTGTATTATAAATAAAATTTGTAAAAAAAAAATTTAAAAATAAGAAAATCGTAAATAAATAAAAGATCCTGCTCCAGGGATACTCAGCAGGCTGGATTGGATAGATGTTGGTTTGATCCAATAGGGTGCTTCTCTACCCATAAAAACCTGATGATAAACTTACTGTCATATAGACAGACTCTTCTTTATGACCATCATATGGGCAATCTTAGGTTCTCAGCCAGATTCTAGAAAGCTTAATTTAGGAAAAAAGGCAATCTTGAATGTGGGATGCATCAGTCTTCTTTTCAGATTGCTGATAGGCCTGACACCGTCAATCCAGTTAGAGAAGGGTTACATTTTTGATAGCCTTACCTTTTTTTTTTTTTTTTTTTTAAAAAAGGAGTAGACATCATCAGTAACAAATATATCACTATATGGCATTGAGGAAATGCATGGTTTACTCCTGGCCATCCTAACAAATCCAAGGCGCAGTCAATTTTTAAAAAAAATGCAGCTTTTCTCTGGAGACAAATTGCCTGTGCTAAAGTTTATTTGCTTCTGATTTTACTTTGCTTTCTTTTACTTCCCTGCAGCCCGGACAGACACCAAATGCCAGCAGCCATTTTCAATTCTCCAGACTGGGTGCCTTGCATAAGCAAGCTGGAGGTCAGTTGGCAGTTGTGCCAGCTGTGGCTTGGCTGACATTTCACAGCCCCCCCCCCACAAGGCCCCAGACAGGTTGTCATTCACTGGAGGTGCTGTAACATCTGTAGAGGTCAGTCTGCAGAGAGAATACAAATGTTATCCTTCCCTGTCTGAAAATATTCCTGATCTCGCTTAGAATTCTTGCTTCTTTGCATACAACTTTTATTTTTTTTAAAAAAAATACTAATTTTTCAAATTTCCTTTTTGCTCTTCTGTTGTTAATATGTGTATTTAAGCCAATTTATATAGCTGCTCAATTCACTCACCGGGATTCCAGGAAGCAGGCAACATTTTTTGCTTCCCATTGTTTTAAACATGAAACATCGCCAGGTTTCTGAACTAAGGATGACACCTTTTTTCTAACCAAAATCTCCCCAAAACTTTTTTAAAAAGGTCAAGACAAATTCTAAACACGATTGCTATCCAAAGATAATGAAAATGACATCCAAGCAGCCCGCTTTTTTTCCTCTTTAATTTTGCACAATATACGATCCCATTTTATTTAGGATAATTATTTGCTCTTGCATTTTATTTAATTTAGATGCTATGTATATTCCAGAGAAATAAAAGGCAGAAATCCATTTAAAAGATCAAAATGGCATCTTTTTGTGAAGTGGAAGGGGGGGGGGAGGAGAAAATTATCCAAATGCCTTTTTTTTCTTTATTGATATATATATGTGTGTGTGTGTGTGTGTGTGTGTGTGTGTGTGTGTGTGTGTGTCTTTGGTTATTTGGGTTTTCTCCCGCGTAAAATTGGAAGTGTCTTGGTGACGTTTCGACAAAGTCCCATTCATCATTTTCAGGCTGATGTTTTCAGCTTCATGCCCCTCGAAGCATGAAGCTGAAAACACCAGCCTGAAGATGACGAATGGGACTTCGTTGAAACGTCACCAAGACACTTCCAATTTTACGCGGGAGAAAACCCGAACAACCAAAGACCTACATACAAACACCCGTGAAAACCTCAGAAAACATATATATATATATATATATATATATATATATATATATATATATATATAACCAGAGAATATTAGGGTTTTTTTTCCCTATCACAATTTCTCCAGGACATTTATTCTTTGACCCAGAAGAAAAAAATGAGGGAATGGAAGCAAGGGTGAAATATTCTTCTCATTGCTGAATAGTTTTTCTGATTCCAAAATCATTGCCATTATTGTGTCAAATTAAGGGGAAAGGTGTACTGGAGAATAAACAGGTATTATCTGTAATCTGTCTGTTTCAGCCATCCATGTGTGTGATGGCCAGCGCATTGATCTTCGGAGTGGTGCAAAAATCAAAATGTCAAACGCACTATTAAAAAAAGAAAAGAAATGTCAACCGAGATAGTACTGTAGGAAATTAAGAAATAGCACCCATTAGTCACAAAGGATGAAAGGACCCAGGAAGGACCAGGTCATAGGAAAAAAGACATTTCCCATTGAACCATTCTCCTCAAAGCACAGTTGGAACTTAACATTAATCAGAAACACATTTCTCCTCATTGGACATTGTAGGCCTTTAAAATATTTTGCAAAAAAAAAAAAAAAAGAAAGAAAATTCCATTGAATGTAACCTCACCATTTGAAACATCATGCAATAAATAAAAAGGTATTTCCAAAACCAACAAGGGGAATGGTCACAAGTAGAAAGTCAAAACCAACTGAGAAAGCAACGGACCTTGGACTGGGGTTCATCAGAACAATCGCTGCAAGCTGGGCTGCTTTGAAGAAGTCCATGTGTTGAACCAGGTTTGGTGAGAAGATGGCACTCTGGTTAAGGATGAAAGATTCGGGCTGGGAAAACCCTGAAGATCTCCAGATGAAGGTCAATATTGGAGTGATCCATCCTTAGAACACAGAATAGAATAACAGAGTTGGAAGGGACCTTGGAGATCATCTAGTCCAACTCCCTCTATAAGCAGGAGAGCCTATACCATTGTAGGAAGACAGCACCCCCCAGAGAAGGAAATAGTTTGGGGAAAATTAAAAAGGCAGGATATTATATTTCCCCAAAGGAATAATGGAGAAGCTCTTAAAAGGCAGAACCCCCTCCAAGTCTCTGCCCCAAGCAGAAACCAGGTCTGTAGAAATGCAGATCTGATAATCCTTTCAGAAAGAATGGAGCCAGGAAGCTTAGAGCTGATGGGATAAGAAAGACAAAGATCCCTAGAATCAACCCCTCACCCAAAAAATCCAACACTGGACATAGCCATCAGCCATAGTCCCAGGGATGCAGGACATGACATTTAGAACATAATAGGATTAACCCACCACCATCAGAATGCTAGAAGGGCACACTGAACCTCAGGTCAAAGTTCATGCCACAGGAACAAATCCAAACACAAAAGCCCAAGAAGGTATAAAAACCCACCATTCCCAGCAAAATGTAATTAGCTGCTCCAGAGCCACATGTCTTGTGGTTCTGCTGTTAAATAAACTACAATCTTCTTTCTAAAGTAGTCTCCATTTTGTTTATTCTTGGATTGGACTGGACCTTGATGAAGATTTTTCTTTCTACACCATTTCAGACAACTGACTGTCCAGTCTCACTCACAACTTTGAAGGCAAGGCATTCCACTGACTGAAATTTCTTTTTGGTTCTAGGTTGGTTCTCTCCTTGGTTAGTTTCTACCCATTGTTTCTTTGGAAAATAGTTTGCCCACCTCATCTTTGTGGCAGCCCCTCAAATATTGGAGCATTGCTATCATGTCACCCCTAGTCCTTCTTTTCACTAGACTAGACATACCCAATACTTGCAACCATTCTTCATAAGTCTCCAGCCCCCAATATCTTTGTTGCTCTTTTCTGCAGTTTTTCCAGAGTCTTCTTTATGATCATCTCATGGCCAATCTTAGGTTCTCAGCCAGATTCTAGAAAGCTTAATTTAGGAAAGAAGGCAATCTCGAACATACGATGTATCTGTCTTTTTTTCAATTGGTTTTGGAAGGAGGTGACAGTTGTAAGGAGCATAGCATTATCAAAGTTGATGAGATCCTCATTTTTAACTTTGGGGATCTGGGGGAGATTTTTGTATTCCGAAGGCTAATTTCCTATTATTTTCCCTTGAATGTAAGAAATGCATGTCTATCATGCTATTTGTTTCTAAGATAAATGACCTTGTGGCAAGCACAGAAAGAGTAACAAATAATAAGTCAAAGTAATTAAAGGCATGAGAAAAGATAGAAAATGAAATCTCATTTACTCCCACCCCACTCATTATAACTCTCCCTACCTTTTTGTCTTTGTAAACCATGCTTGCTTCCAACGCATTCATATATTCTAGCTCAAACATTGCCTTTAGTTCTTTAAATTCCTCATGAATCTTGTTAAGGATCTCATGGGTTTCCTTCAGCTGGGACTTTCTTTGTGTTTTCCTTCCTTTTGACCCATTTACTCTTGCATCTTCTATTTGTTCTTGTGAATCAAACCTCATTCCCTCTTCTCTTTTATATGGGGGGAAATTACTCCAATCTACTTTTTTTATACTTTGGTACTCAATCAACATATCGTATATGCCGGCGTATAAGGCAACTTCCACAAGCATTAAAATTGGTGCCAAAGACGGGGGTTGTCTTATACGCCGAGTCGTCTTATATGCCGGCATATACAGTATATTCCATATTACACTGTAGTTTCCGGCGTATAAGACGATGTTCTAGGAGTGCGACTCGGCGCCAAAGATGTGGGTCGTCTTATACGCCGGGTCGCCTAATACGCCGGCATATACAGTATATTCCATATTATATATCTCTGTTCTTATTTCCTCTGGTTCTGCTGCACATACACTCTTTTAAAGCACACAAATACAGCACAATATTCATCCCACTAACTTTCTACTACCCTGTCTGAAAATTTCTCCATCAAGGTAGAAAAATACTTGCACACTGGTACATCCAGATACCAAATCTCTCACACTACCATGAGCATTCCTTATAAATCTATCAATACATTCATTTAATGATAAAGGAGACATCCTAGATTATTGTATATCTATATCACCTATAAAGAATGGTTGCTGGAATTGTGTACGTCCAGTCTAGTGAAAAGAAGGGCTAGGGGGTGACTTGATAGCAGTGTTCCAATATCTCAGGGGCTGCCACAAAGAAGAGGGAGTCAAGCTGTTCTCCAAGGCACCTGAAGGCAGGACAAGAAGCAATGGATGGAAACTAATCAAGGAGAGAAGCAACCTAGAACTAAGGAGAAGTTTCCTGACAGAACAATTAACCAGTGGAATGGCTTGCCTCCAGAAGTTGTGGATGTTCCAACACTGGAAGTTTTTAAGAAGAGATTGGACAATTATTTGTCTGAAATGGTATAGGGCAGGGGTAGGCAACCTCGGCTCTTTTATGACTCGTGGACTTCAACTCCCAGAATTCCTGAGTCAGCTATGCTGAGGGGAAAGGGAGAGGTTTCCAAACTGAGCCATGCTGACTCAGGAATTCTGGGAGTTGAAGTCCATGAGTCATAAAAGAGCCAAGGTTGCCTACCCCTGGTATAGGGTTTCCTGCCTGAGCGGGGGGGTGGGTGGACTAGATGACCTCCAACATCCCCTCCAACTCTGTTAGTCTATTATCTTACTCCCTGCTAAGAAGGGTCTTAGCTTTCCTAAGCCTTCCTTTTATTTCCCTTTAGACAACATAACAGAGAAGGTGGAATCCATTTCCTCATCATTTTATCCAGTAACCATTTCATCAATCCTCATCCTCCATGATGTTTATTTCAACCCAAAGAACGCAACAGATTTCTTGAGCATCTGTTGCAAGCGTTAAAGCTGCACAAACCATAACATTCATCCACTTTGCTGTTTCTAAGGTACCAAACGGCCATTAATAGCAGCAAGGTGAAAACAGCTGGATCTCCTCAAAAATTCATAACGGTTTCACAGTCGTTCAGTGTTTGTGCTATGATGGACGATTATTTGAACACCTGCTTTCCTTCAGACCCTGATACAAACTCACAGCCCTTTTGTAGCACTATTGTTCAGGCATCAACAAGAAAAAGGGAAGGGGAAAAGTAACAGGAGAAAACAACCAGCATTAAAAAGAACAAATTTGATTGCTGTGGTGATAAGGTGATTTTTGGAAATCTGAAAGGCCAGGTTGAGTGCAGATCATCCTGCAGAAGATCAACATCAACCTGATGGCACTTAGCCATGGAGGGAATGTTGGACTCAATTGCAGTTGTAAGTCGAGTACTACATGTACAATATATAGTATATGGGACTTTCACACACGGACCAAAACCTGGAACATTTTCAAAAGTCATTCTCCTAGGATCCCACTTCCACATCTATAAATGCTTATCTGACCTGTTTCTCATTAAAATTGGGTTCTACTACTTCTCTTTGTGATTTTTTTTTAAAGTTAGCTCACCTCTCATTCTCCCTAACCCTCTCTTTAGATGACTGTTTGCCTCTTTCTATCTAGAAATCCCCATGTTTCTTCCAATCTAAGCAATGGTTTCAAAAACGACTGAACTAAGGCAGAAACTTGAACAGTATGAGTTTGAACTTGAGTAGCTTACTCATTTAATCACTTCAATTAATTGCTATTCTTTTTTATTTCCTTACCTGGTATTGCTGAACATTGTAAAGTGATTGTAAATTATTAAACATCAAGCGTTAGAGGTGCTGTCTTTTGGTGTCTTGCAGGATGGGCCTCATTTGTGATTTTAGGGACAAAAAAGAAAATAGACACCTTTGGGGAAAGAGCACCTTTGTGACAGCCATAACCTGGGTGACTTAGAATCTCCATAGGCGTCTGAAAAAACTTCTTAAACAATCTTCTCTTCCTTTTTGTCTTCCAAGGGAAAAAAACAAAGTCCAGATGCCTTTTGAGAAAGCACCTTTGGGATGAGTTTTTCAGACAACCAAAACAATAATCTTGAAGTCCAACAATTGTTTGAATCCTCTTGGAATACATGGCAATTCCAATTCACCATCTTGGAATGCCTGATTTTGTTCATTACCATCAGCTACAACAAGGACTGTATTATCCATGTAAATGAATAGCAGGGTAATGAAATGTATTGGATCACCCTGCTGAAATAGGAGAGAGAGGGGGGGGGGAGAAGGGGGGAGAAAGAGAGGGAGGGAGGGAGGGGAGAGGGAGAGGGAGAGAGAGAGAGAGAGAGAGAGAGAGAGAGAGAGAGAGAAAGAGAAAGAGAAAGAGAAAGAGAAAGAGAAAGGGGGGGGGGTGACCAGGACTTAGTGGACAGTATCATTTGTGAATATGTACAGATGGCCCCGCTCTCTCTGGCCATTGCGGAGTCCTGGATGCAGGGTCATGAAAGGACAGCAAGGACAACACCCAATGTCCTAACCCACCCAAGAACATATGTTATCTTAAGGGAAACACCCAAAAGGGGACATGTTGAGCTACTTCTGCTTTCTCCCTTCTAATCTACAGTGTGCCAGACTTACTGGGTGAAATCTTTATCTTATGTGTGTCAGCTTTGCTGGATGAGTTGATTATGTAATTAGAAAGAATAAATACAAGGATTTCTTGTCATTCATTGCTCCCTTCATTTAGAGGAGTCCGTCTCTATTCAGCTGAATAAACACGTAAAGCTTGAAGGCAACTTCCGGTTTCCTGTATTTCTTTATCAAGCAAAACCTCAGAACCTGCATATCAAGAGGTCAGTTATGTCAGTCACCAATTGCCACTTCACTCTAAGCATCCACAGTGCAAAGCAAGGTGTCTATGGAATGATAGAAAGGGTGTGCAAATTAAATGCTGCAGAGGGTAGGAGAGGAAATTGCACCCTGGATTTGGTGGAGGGTAGTCAATTACTTAAACTGTAGTATTCTAGTTTTCAGTAAACACTTTTATTTAACCAGGATATCTCATGCATTTTGGCAACACCAACCAAATTCGAACCAGAAGTAGGCCTCTGGCTTGCTTCAGCAGATCTTCCTGCAGTATCTTTAAGGCTGAGAGAAGGGGCTTGCTAAAAAGTGGTTCTAGAGCAGGGGTGTCAAACTCAATTTCATTGAGAGCCACATCAGCTTTGCGGTTGCCCTCGGGGGGGCGGGGGTGTGTGGCCAGGGTGGGTGCAGCCTACTAGGTGGGTGTGGATGGAGTGGGTGTGGCCTACTGGGTGGGCATGGCCAGCTCTACATCATTCCTGTCAAGGGTGCCTGTGGGGGCCTGGGCAGGAGTGGGACAGATCTGGTGGTCTCTGGCAGAAGGGGGTGGGACCGGGGCAAGTGCCAAGGCATAGTCCATTTCTTCATTCCTCACAAAGGGAGACACCTCCCCAACAAGCACCCAGGGGGTGGGGCTGACACAGCAGGGGCTGGTTCCTCACTGTTCCCAGACGGCCTTGTGGAGCTAAGACTGAATGCGTTTCAGCATAGATGGCCACCACAAAATTATACATTGGCTCCTGGCCAGCCTGGGCCAGGGCCAAGGCAGTGGGGGCCGTTCCCTCACTGTTTCCAGGATGGCTTTGCAGGCCACATGAAACCACTTCACGCGCCACATCCGGCCCCCGGGCCTTGTGTTTGACATGTCTGTTCTAGAGGTTGTTTGGGGGTCAGAAATATCTAAAGCTTTCTTAGTCCTTTTGAGACAAGGAAACATTTTGATTGCGCCTCAGGTTGGGTTTGATACCTTTCTCTTTGATGGCAACAAGAGCAAAATTGCTCTCGATGGAACATTGGAGAGAGGAGAAAATACTGTTTAACTGATTCTCTAGCCTGACTTCTTCTCACTGTGACTGACACCTACAGGACCCCCTCACTTCCCACTTTCATAGAGTTCTGCATGGAGAGGAGTCTATTTCAAAAGAACTTATTTGATATTCAAATGAATTAATTTTATTTAAATGAATCTTGCTCGCTTGAAGCAGTTCACGCTGGAAGCAACTAAGGAACTGTTCTTTTGTGCTCACTTCTTTCTTAGACTTTTGTTCCTTAATAGTCATCAGAAAATATGTAAATATGTCCCAAAACTCCTGCAAACAACAGAATTAAATGTAGTTGAGACTGGTGGAAATTAACTATACAGATAACTTTTGCACTTACAACCGTCACAGCATCCCCTTGATCATGTGATCACAGTTTGGGAATTTGGCAACAGGCATGTATTTATTGCAGCATCCCAAGCTCGTGTAATCACAATTTGTGACTTTCCCAGCCAGCTACCTTCAGGGGAAGCTGTCTTTGTTTAACCGCGACATGATTCACTTTACAATTGTAGCAATTCACTTAACAAAAAGGTCATAAAATCAGGCATGACTCATTTTACAACCATCTTACCTAGCAATGGAAATTCTATCCCAGTTGGGGCTATAAGTTGGGAACTGCCTGTATTTAACCCTTAGGGAACGAAGCAAATGTCCAAATCTTCCAGGTCAGTATTGTCTACATTAAAAGGCATGCAAGTCTTATAGAGTTGCACTTAGGAAGGCCAAGATCTGAAGCTGGAATTATGGCAATCACCAGTACACATTCTTGAAGGATATATTTTACGCTGAGCTGAATTAATTACAGCATAGTATGTGAAACTTGCAAGTCCTTGTACCGTTGACATTTTCTTGCACAAACTCCACGTGACCCTCAAAGAAAAGACTTATTTGTCTTTTTGCTCCTTCCTCCATGGCTTTGGTGTTTTCCTTTCAAATAGTCTAAAGATGGCCTCCCTTTATCTTAGCCCAAAATGCCGTCTGTGCAGCAGTTTTAACAGCATTGATGGATTCCTTTGACTTTTCGAGTTGGCAGCTTGATGCTGGAGTTTTTCAGCTGTGTAGGTCTCCACATTCCACATTTGGTGACCCCCATCTTTGTATCCACTGACTGGTTTTCAGTAATATTCATCCTGGTGATTTTTCTTTTCTAAAAGTGTTTGTAAAATTAAGCCTGTCTTTAGTTTGTCCATTTTATAACGTTCACATCTCACTCTTTCCTCTGTAAAGATAGGTACAGGAACACCAAGTAGACATTCACTCGTTTGTCCTATGTTGTGTTTTTTTTCTGGGTTTCACCCTATTGTGAAATATTTTTGCTCTCCTTCCCAGGCTCTCTGATGCTTTCTCGGATGAAGAGGTTCCAAATTTGTTTGAAATGCCACTCTATGAAAAGTTCAGCGGTAATCAAAGGATGCAAAACAGAAAATGTTCAGTAGTCTTCTTGAAGCTATTCTGGTTATTTGCTATAGTCTGTGGATGTTTCTCCTGAAAAATCTTTTGTGTTGGGCTTTAGGTAGACAAAATCCTCCTCCCAGTGACCTTAGTAATTCTTCTAATATTGATGTGTAAAAACTGCAAAAATCTTTAGTTGAATTGTTCCTAAGAGAAACCTGAACCAAAAACATGCAGCTTAAAGAGATAGCTTAAATCAACGCATCCTTTAAACTTGTTATCTCTTAATAATCTGTTTATAGCAGGGCCTTTCAAGCAGTGGTATGGGTATCACCTGTGGTACATTGGCACCTGGCAGTTGATACGCGACCATCCTAGAAAAGTGGTAGTGGGGGAGGGAAATGAGCTGAAACAGTGGCAGCACCGCACAAGCCTGAGCAAGAGATGGCTGGAGCTGCAGGGCTGTCAGGACTCAGCGGAAGCGCCAGGATCAGTGCTTCTTCGGGACTGTCAGGGCTCAGCGGAAGCACCAGGATCAGTGCCAGGCTCCAGCTGGAGCTCGGTGCTAATCCTGGCACTTCCGCTGAGCCCAGAAGAAGCGCCGATCAGCTGGAATGTTGCAGCCTTTCCAGGGTCTTGTGATTTACATTCAGAGGCTTGGCAACTGATTCATATTTATGACAGTCACAGTGTCCCAGGGTCATGTGAAGTGACCAAAACCTGCTGCAACCACCCAGAAGACGGGGGGAATAAAAACCAAACACCCCCCACCCCACCCTCACTGCCAATCCTCAACAGAAATACTCACAACAATGGAAACTTCAGACAGGAGGAAGAGCACCGCCGGGTGGGCAGGCAGGTGTCTTGCTTGGCTATGGCTTGGGGGGCACTTTTTTCGGTGCCATTGTAATTTTGAACAGTCACTAAGTGAACTGTTGTAAGTTGAGGACTACCTGTATTTCATCACTTTTTTCCTTTTTTTTTTTTTTGGTCATCAAGTTTTTGACACCTTGCTAGGCGCCTGGTGGTACTCGGATGTTGCCATATCCTAAAAGTGGTACAATGGGTGAAAAGGTTGAAAAGCCTTGGTCTTTAGATCTAAGTCTCCGTTTTATTTCCCTTCGTATAAATTTAGCATTTTATATTGTCTGGGCCTTAAGAAGGTTTTGATTGGATATGGTAAAGGGGTTTAAGAGGTTTGACTCTTGGATTATCAGGAAATTTGCTATCAAATATTCTTTAGTAGCTGGAATTGTTACTCATGGCCTCAGGCCTATGAGTTGCACCCATGCCTCATTCATTTCAAGGGATCCAACATGAAGGAGGGTCTTAGAAAAGGAACATTACATGGGGATCTTCCAGAAAAGCAACTAATTGCAGGGACAGTTCTCCAGATTTCACTGAATACTAAGCAAAGTTAGAAAATCTTGGTAAACAATTTTTCTTTCCGATACCAGCACCTTTCTGGGTCATATGATTGAGAGAGAAGATGGAAAGGGTTAAGAATAAAGCAGTCAGCTATATTCCTTATCACTGCCAATGGGTCCTCCCATAGCAATGCAGTAGGTCAATGTTTTCTGGATTATTTCTTTCTGCTGCTTCTGGCTGGAGATGCTTGATGGACAGGCTTCTTCCTGTGTGTCAAATGGGGTCTTGTTGTCAGTCAACCTGTTGATGGGCAAGGATGCAGAACCGCAAGTCCCTTTACATCATTTTTCCCCAGCTCTCCATTTGTCTGGAAGGAATAGCAACTAAGAAAGGAGAAAATGAAGATCACAGGGGTTGGGTGTCCTCATTATGGACAGCAAAATCCTACATCAATCCTTCCACTGAAGTAGAGCACAATACCAGCAAATGTGGTTAATAATGATACAAAGGTAGTAATTTACTTGCCTTTAAGAGGCCACAGGCCATACATTTCTGCTGTAGCCCATAATTTATACCATCTGCTGCCATAAATAATGGTGCCATCCACTACAAAGTATATGAACGTCTGCCTTTGGTATAGAAAGAAAGCTATGGATATGCTGTCATTTTCTGTAGGAACAATAGGAGCATGGCCTCTGATATTTATTAAAATATATATTATCTGAACAAACTTAGGGTGGAATTTACTTTTTCATTAAATTAAAACCTTGCTCCTGAACCAGTTGAGAGTATAAAGATTTATACTCTTTGATCTTTCAGAATATTTATATATTCTCATTTTATACATACACACACACTCACACTCACCGAGAAAGAAAGACACACACACACACACACACACACACACACTGATTATATTTAACATAAGTCTGACTGAAAAAGGCCACTGCACCAGAAAAGCAGAGAAAGAGCTGAAACTAATAATGTAAGTTAATCCAATCATGATTTATGGATATTTACAGCAGGACAAAGTCAGCCTCGCCTTGTCATTCTCACCTGCAAAAGAATAAAACATTCTGAAATTAAATAATGCTTCCCTGAATAAATGAAAGGGTAACTGCATTTGCCACTCCGAAGAACTGTGGCTGAGTAGAACCCTTCGTGTGTGTGTGTGTGCGTGTGTGTGTGTGTGTGTGTGTGTGAGAGAGAGAGAGAGAGAGAGAGAGAGAGAGAGGGAGAGAGGGAGAGAGAGAGAGAGAGAGAGAGAGAGAGAGAGTGCGTGTTAAATTTGGTCTTGGTTGATTGCAGAAGAAATACAGAGGGATTGTGTTTAAATTTCGTTTTGCTTGATTGAAGCAGGAATGCATAAGACTTGTGTCATTATAATACATAAGCCTTTTTGGGTGATGAATGGCCTGATAGTAGCACAGTCTCAGTGGAATGCTTAATCTAGGTGTATCTCATGTCAGGGAAAAAAAAAAAACTTTGTACACTCAGGAAGACTTTGGCTCAAACTGTCATGTTGTCGAATCACAAGCTCATCCCATCCCACAAGAGAGTGGAGAAGCTCTATCTGCCTTGGGGATCGGCTACAAATTGCCTTCTCCAATGGTTTCTTTTCCCCTTCCTGGAGGGAAAGACATTTTTTTTCTCATCCAGGGAGTGACATTAATCCCTGGATCTTCAGGTGCATACTGGGGACTCGGTAGCCCAAGAAGTCTCCCCAATTTTTGTTCTCTTTTTTCCACAATATGGAGCTAAAAGCCACAACAGAATCATCTGACTCTTGGTTGAACCATTTTTTTTCTTGGGACTGCTCCAATAAAATCTGAAAATCATGAGCAAATGCCTCTTCAAGAGTTTCTAGAATGCCAATGCCAGAGCCTCTAGGACAGTGGTTCTCAACCTTTTTAATGCCGCGACCCCCAACCGGTCGTAAGTCGAGGACTACTCAACCGATCCTAAGTCGAGGACTACTCAACTGGTGCAGCACCGTTTGCAGAATGGGACTTTTGGCGGGCTCAGCAGGGCAGAGACAGCCTGGACAATTCCTATTGGCTTTTGAAAGCCAATAGAATTAGACTCTATTCAAGAGAGTCTATTCTATTGGCTTTCAAAAGCCAATAGAATAAAAGGGAGTAGCACAGCTAAGGAAAAGGGAAAAAATGGCGGACTGCGTTGTTTGGCGACCCCCGTGAAATGGTCGTTCGACCCCAAATGGGGTCCCGACCCACAGGTTGAGAACCACTGCTCTAGGAGTTAGTTGGACATGTTAGAGTTGAAGGTTGGGGGGCAATCAGAGTGAGCTGCATGGCCCCCAAAATCAAGGATGATTTCCTCTCCCATCTCAAATGTTATGGGTTTTCCAGTTTTACATTTAAGTATTTAGAAAGCAGCATGGTGATTGGGTAATCAATAATTCAATAACAAAATCTTTAGTACCTATGTCAGGTTACATCATCAAAAATTCCGTCTCTATTTCCCTTAACATTTGCTATATCCTATTTAAACAAGTAAATTTCTAATTATAACAAGCTCACTTGAGACATTTACCAATATATTTTTTGCTTATACATATCCATATCCTGCTTTTAAATTTTACCTAATTTTTAATTACAGTATTCCAATTTAACCTTTAACATCCATAGTATTTAAGTTTCGAGTAACCCAAATTTCCTTTATTTCACTACATAAAAGTTATAATATCTAAGATACACATATTACTTATTTAAATATATTCTTAATTTATTTCATAAACATTTTCTATTTCTCATCCTAGTACAGGGGTGTCAAACTCAATCTCATTGAGGGCCACATCAGCATTGCAGTTGCCCTCAGGGGGCTAGGTGGGTGTGGCCAGGGTGGGTGTGGCCTACTGAGTGGGCATGGATGGAGTGGGTGTGGCCTATTGGGTGGGCATGGCCAGCTCTACATCGTTCGCGTCAAGGGTGACTGTGGGGGCCTGGGCAGGAGTGGGACAGATCTGAGAGTCTCTGGCAGAAGGGGGTGGGACCGGGGCAAGCGCCAAGGCATGGTCCATTTCTTCATTCTTCACAAAGGGTGACACCTCCCCAGCATGCACCCAGGGGTGGGGCTGACACAGCAGGGGCTGGTTCCTCACTGTTTCTGGATGGCCTTGTGGAGCTAAAACTGAATGCGTTTCAGTATAAATGGCCACCACAAAATTGTACATTGGCTCCCGGCCGGCCTGGGCCAGGGCCAAGGCAGCGGGGGCTGTTCCCTCACTGTTTCCAGAATGGCTTCACGGGCCACATGAAACCACTTCGCGGGCTGCATCCAGCCTCTGGGCCTTGTGTTTGACATGTCTGTCCTAGTACATCACCACTTACTAATAGAGTGTCTTTTATTGTCTCAAGTCCATCAAAAGATGATCACCTCTCTGCCTTGCCAAGTCAAACAGAATTGTTCCATGGCACAAAGAGTCTTGCTGTGGTAAATGGTGGGTAGCCATATTTATATTGGCCAACCATTCACATGTTTCTTGCATAAGAAGCAGTCTTATGTATCTGGGGATGTGCGGATGTAAAGTTCAGCAGATGAATGGATTCAGGATCAGTCATCTCTGGACAGGATTGTAAGCCTCACCCAACTTTCTTGGAAATCGAGAGGAAATCTGCTAAAAGCTTCACACCAACAGTAGTTAAGCTTCATTTCAAGCTTCCATTCCAGTCTTTGTGGCCCAAATGGAAAAAATATTTGAAGGCTGATCATCATCAACAGAATTCTCAGGAACGTGGCCCTCAAAGTGATCATTGTTTTTGAACTTCGGCAGCGAGTCTTAACATGCTTTGTGCAGCCAAGAAAGAAACAAAATCAGTTGTCCATATAAAACGATTACACTTGCGGTAGGTTTGATAGGGAATAGGAGAAACTGAAAGACAGTTATAGTAAAAGCAAGCAAATAAACAAACGAACAAAAACCACCCGTTGGAAGAAAAGAAAGGAGATTATTTAGTATCACTATGCAAATATGAAAATCAGAATAAGTTATTTAAATTTGGCTGTTTCTAACTTTAACCCAAGAGGCTACTCTCAAAAGCCTAAACAAGTGGCTTATCCCGGAACAATGGATTTAATTTACTTTCTAAATGAAACACAGAGAACCCAGGGGAAATGAGAAAGCAAGGGATGTGTTGGAGGGAAGTATTTGCTGTAATTAGTTCCATTTAATGTACTTTCAAATCCAAAGTGGGCTTCAGGTTTTTTTTCCAATTCTTGTCAAAAAAAAAAACAAGGGATACTTGGGTAGCAACATAAGCCTCACTGAAGATTTCTGAAGATGGGAAAGAAAGTTCCTGTCCTGATTTGTCAATGCAGTTACATTCATTTTGTCATTAAAATATCCACATTACATTTCTGCAAGTGTGGAATAAGAGCACTTTGTCATCGACGTTGCATAATGATAGCTCTGAAGGAATTAAAATGAAGGTGGAATTGTGTTTTCTTCCCCGTAATTTCTCAGCATCTTTAATTATATGACTTCAGGAGATTTGGTCTCAGCTACTTATCTGCTGACATCTGCAAAGTGCGTGAACCCAACTAGCATTAGAATGTGGGTCAGATCAGTATATTCTGAATTGAAGGGAATCAGAAAAGATGTTGAGATCCTAGAAAGGGTGCAGAGAAGAGCAACGAAGATGATAAGAGATTTGGAGGCTAAATTGTATGGTGAACAATTGAAGGAACTAGGTATGTCTAGTCCAGGGCTAGGCAACCTTGGCTCTTTTATGACTCGTGGATTTCAACTCCCAGAATTCCTGAGCCAGCCATGCTGAAGGGAAAGGGAGAGGTTTCCAAGCTGAACCATGCTAGCTCAGGAATTCTGGAAGTTGAAGTCCATGAGTCATGAAAGAGCCGAGGTTGCCTAACCCTGGTCTAGTCTAATGAAAAAAAGGACTAGGAGTGACATGATAGCAGTGTTCCAATACTTGAAGGCCTGTCACAAGGAAGAGGGGTCAATTTATTCTCCATAGCATCTAAGGGCAGCACAAGAAGCAACAAGTGGAAGCTCACTGGAGGAAGATCCGACCTGGAAATAAGGAGGAACTTCCTGACAGGTAGAGCAATTAATCTATTTTTTTTTATTTTTAACCAACAAAACAAAACAAAGCAAAACATAACACACACACACACACACACACACACACACACACACACACAGTATATACTCCTCCCCCCCTTTTTAACAGTGATTACGTAATGGTAATCTTCTATTATTTACATTTCCCCCCTTATTCTTCTTTAGAATATTTGTCCTTATTTCCCCGTTGATTCTTATTTACACTTTTCTTCCTTCATATTCTACTTCTTACTAAGAATCTCTGCCATCTTCCCTCCCAAATCTTCTTCCTTTTCCTCTACAATATTTTGGAATCTTAGAAAGAACGAAGCTTTATTCATTTCCGAAAAGGCAATAGATTCAGTCAACTCCCTATTTACCTGCTCGGATTTCTGTACCATCCTTTCTATTTTGCTATCAAGAGCAATTAATCTAGCTTGACTCCTGAGCAAGCAATTTACCAAGATGGTACCTTGGTGGAAGATCAGAGAAGTTCAAAATAATTTATTTAATTTCCCAACCTTTGGAAATCTATCTATCTACCTATCTATCTACCTATCTATCTACCTATCTATCTATCTATCTATCTATCTATCTATCTATCTATCTATCTATCTATCTATCTATCTATCTATCTATCTACCTATCTACCTATCTATCTATCTATCTATCTATCTATCTATCTATCTATCTACCTACTTATCTACCTATCTATCTATCTATCTATCTATCTATCTATCTATCTATCTATCTATCTATCTACCTATTTACCTACCTATCTACCTACCTATCTATCTATCTATCTATCTATCTATGTATCTATCTATCTATCTATCTATCTATCTATCTATCTATCTATCTATCTATCTATCTATCTATCTATCTATTATAACTCATCTGGACCCTCTTGACGTGAAGGTACAATGACAGCAAACACCTAAAATATCGGTTCACTTGGGTGACTGGAAACTCCTGGAGAAGATTCAGGATTTAAATGCCTGTGATGCCCTTTGGCTCTTCTTTGCGATTCTGCCTACACAACCCTGTAGATGCTTATTATGAAATAAAAGAAGCCCTGGACAGCTTTATTGTGAAGCTCCTGCATCTGGCAACTTCCCACTATTCCATTATCTCGATTCATCTTGCAATAATAGATTTGGAGACAGAGAAGGAAGTTGACCTCAAGGGCTTGCTTTCTATTTGAGGTCCAAGTCAATGTAGTTCTGGCATGAATAAGCCATTTGTGGTAAATTAATATCAGGCAGTAGACCACCTGCAATATCCCCTAGAAGTAATTTCTCCTTCCATCCTGAGCTGCCCAACAGAGAACTTGTATTTTTTTTTTAGTCTATTCCATTGTTAGCAGAATTTAAAAGGGGAGGAGGAGGAGAAGGAGGAGAAGTTCAGATCTTCAGGGCCATCTTTGCCTGGCATAAACACACATTTGGCTGTAAATAAGATAGATTTGTTTTTAATGCTTTGATGCTGCAAAAGCCTTGGATCCGACTGTTTACCTGACACAGATTCTAAAGAGCATGAGACCCGATAAACTTTCAGTGGAAAAAAAAAAAGCAGTTGAAAAGGAACAATCCCAAATGAAACAAAACCCTCTCTAAATTCAGCGGGCACGTTGGAGATCCACAGGAGAATGGTACATTTTGATTTGCCTTCTAGTGAAGAGAAGTTTATAAAATTGTTAGCTAGCCCAGAGTCTGTTAATTTAGTTTCTGGGGATAAGAGAATGGGGAGATTAATCATCCTTGCTGCTTATAGGAATAAATTCTTGGGACGGGGGGGGGGGGAGAGAACAGGATGAATCATATTTTTTGTTGTGGGAATAACCAGTCACCCATAGGAGTTGGGATTCTTCAATAGGAGGAATATCCTCATGATGGCAGATCTGCTGCATTGAGTGAAAAGGACCATGAATGTTGTAATAATAATAATAATAATAATAATAATAATAATAATAACAACAACAACAACAACAACCACTTGAACACCATTGGCATTGACAAATTCGCTATTAGTCAATTGCAAAAGGCAGCCTTACTAGGAACTGTTTCCATCCTGCGACGATACCTGTAATACCATCAAACATCCACATCTGCCTATCCCAGGTCCTGGATAAGGACTCGATAGGTAGACAAAATGCCAAATCCAGTCTGAACATCTGGCTGACTGTGCGATGGTCCATAATAATAATAATAATAATAAAGTTGGAAGGGACCTTGGAAGTCATCTAGTCCAACCCTCTGCTCAGACAGGAAACCCTACACCATTTCGGACAGATGGCTGTCCAGTCTCTTCTTAAAAACGTCCAGTGTTGGAGCATTCACCACTTCTGGAGGCAGGTTGTTCCACTGGTTAATTGTTCTAACTGTCAGGAAGTTTCTCCTTAGTTCTAGGTTGTTTCTCTCCTTGATTAGTTTCCATCCGTTGCTTCTTATCCTGCCTTCAGGCACTTTGGAGAATAGCTTGACTGCTCTTCTTTGGGGCAGCCCCTGAGATATTGGAAGATTGCTATTATGTCCTCCCTTGTTCTTCTCTTCATTAAACTAGGCATACCCAATTCCAGCAACTGTTCCTCATGTGTTTTAGCCTCCAGTCCCCTAACTGTTAGTTATGGACCTTGATTTTTGGCTTATAGACTGGCTGTCAAGCAATGAAAAACTGTGTGGTGGAAACTTATTGCAGGGAAAACAGGAGAAGGGATGGAATCTCTTGTCCCTTTTCTAGTATATTCTGGGAAGTGCTTAGTCCTATTCCGGGTCTATCAGGATAAGGAAAACTTCTTAATCCATAAGAGTGGAATGATGGCATCTCTTTCACATTGTATCTGCAGAAGAACAAACATAGCAGGTGACAACTGCCTCAGGATGGTAGTGAGATCATTTGTATTAGATATCTATGGCAACTTACCATTTTTGTACCTCATTGTAATAAAATTGAAGGTGGAATTCACCTCGATAGAGATACAGGCATTATATCAACCCTGTTCCTCTTCCATTCTCTCTCCATATTTTCCTTTTTCAAAGACTTGACTCAGACATTAACCAAGTACTTTTCTTTTTTTGTCATATTTTTTTTCTTTCCAACAGAGCTAGGCAACATTTGGATTTTTGCAAGCCGTGCTATTTCCATGATAGCAATCCAGAGATCAAAACCTCATCTGTATCTTTTCTCCTCCTGAAGAAAAACTGTGGACAGTTTAAGGCGATGGAGCCTGGACTGTCCAAGAGATTTACACACTCATCTGCAAAGGCATTCACAACCTCCACAGGCCTCACAACCCTTGCTATCAATGCTGGTCAAGATGTGTCAAAATTTGCCATCCTTATCCTTCCTCCTGGCTGCTGGAGATACATTAGAGGCCCAATCCAGAAGAGCAGCCATAAAACCTGAATTCTTTATATGAAACTTGGAAAACACATTTCTCTCTTTTTTTTCCCACTGTCATGGTGGACAGACTTTTTATTAAACCTTAGTTAAAATGTGGCAGAGCCACCAAAGCCTTAGGATGTGCAGATGATACCACTCTAATGGCAGAAAGAACTAAAGAGCCTTTTGATGCAGGTGAAGAAGGAGAGTGCAAAAGTTGGCTTGAAACTCAACATTAAGAAAACCAAGATCATGGCATCCAGCCCTCTCAATTCCTGGCAAATAGATGGGGAAGAAATGGAGGTAGTGACAGATTTTATCTTCCTGGGCTCCAAGATCACCGCAGATGGGGACTGCAGCCAAGAAATTTAAAGACACTTGCTCCTGGGGAGGAAAGCTATGGCAAATCTAGACAGCATACTAAAAAGCAGAGATGTCACCCTGCGTATAGTGAAGGCCATGGTTTTCCCAGTTGCAATGTATGGCTGTGAAAGTCGGACCATAAGAAAGGCTGAGCGCCAAAGAACTGAGGCCTTTGCTGCTGGAGAAGACTCCTGTGAGTCCCCTGGACTGCAGGCAATCAAACCGGTCAGTCCTAGAGGAGATCAACCCTGAATGCTCTTTAAAAGACCAGATTCTGAAGTTGAAACTCAAGTACTGGAGAAGAGCCTGATGCTGGGAAAGATGGAGGGCAAGAGAAGAAGGGGATAACAGAGAAGGAGATGGCTGAATGGAGTCACTGAAGCAGTAGGCATGAACTTAAATGGACTCGAGAAGATGGTAGAGGACAGGAAGAACTGGAGGAACATGGTCCATGGGGTCGCGATGGGTCGGACATGACTTCGCAACTAACAACAACAACTACAACACTCTCTCTAGTGATCCTGGTCAAATTTGCTTAGGATTGCAGACCCATCAGTACAATGAACTCATAGAATGAGTGAATCAACCTACAATATTATCAAGGAAAATGAAAACAAGCCAATAGGTTCTTTGTTCCTTTAGCACATGAAAAGGAGCAGAGCACTCCAGGAGAAAAAAACCAAACATCTGCCTTCCGTAACCAAAGCAATTTTCCCTTGTCATTTTCTGGGAAAGAACAAAAAAAACATATGCCATTCTCTATATTTTTATACCAAATGTTCTCTGCAAGGCATCAGCCATTAAGAAGGACATGCCCAGAAAGCTGTTGCTGGCATTTGATTTCACGCTTCACAGTGGTTCCTTATCCAGGGTAATCTGCCTCTTTTTTCCCCCCTCCTGACAAGTAAGTCTTTTGAATTTAAAGATGAGGACTCAAGATTGGCAATGCACTAAATAAGCTTTTAAAAGTTGATAACTGGGCAGGAAATTTCCAGGTAAAAGAAGCTTCCATACATTATCTTGGCGTTTTGCTTCTCTCCCCTCCATTATTTTCCATGCAGTTCTTGTAAAGGGAAGGAAAGATGGATGGTGTGAATCTGCTTAGCTATCACATTCCTCGCTGTCAGCAGAAGAAACGGAGAATTGGGACACGGGCTCCACTCCAAGGGGCTTCATTGGCTAACTGAAATATAAACGATGGGAAAGACTTTGATCTTGCAAAGCTGACCTGATCATGCTGTTGTTGGGAGACAGAGCTGATGCATCAGCCCGTTTCCAGAATATCAAATCCTTGGCCCCCAAAAACTTCAGTTTATGGCAATTTGATTTAGTTGGGTTGTAAGACGACCCAGTACATATAGTCAAGGCCATGGTTTTCCCAGTTGCAATGTATGGCTGTGAAAGTTGGACCATAAGAAAGGCTGAGCGCCAAAGAATCGAGGCCTTTTGAACTATGGTGCTGGAGAAGACTCCTGTGAGTCCCCTGGACTGCAAGATGATCAAACCAGTCAGTCCTAGAGGAGATCAACCCCGACTGCTCTTTAGAAGGCCAGATCCTGAAGTTGAAACTCAAGTCCTTTGGCCACCTAATGAGAAGGAGAAGAGCCTGATGCTGGGAAAGATCGAGGGCAATAGAAGAAGGGGATGACAGAGAATGAGATGGATGGAGTCATTGAAGCAGTAGGCATGAACTTCAATGGACTCCAGAAGATAGTAGTGGACAGGAAGGCCTGGAGAAACGTTGTCCATGGGGTCATGATGGGTTGGACATGACTTCACAACTAACAACAACAAGATGACCTAGATCAAAGCTACAGAAGCTTTTCTGGTGGACCTTCAAACATTGGAGGAAGACACTTTTAGAGAAGAGAAATGCAGAGCTGGCCTTGAGCAGTTCTGAACACCTTGTTGAAAAAAGGCTACACACCCACTCTTTGTGGGTGCCTCTAACATTTACAAAATGCATAATACTTTCCCCCTGGTGAAATGAACATGATCAAATGCAAGAATCTTGCTGTTCAATGTCTTTACAAGTTAACAGAAAGAGGGGGGGGGGATGTAAAATAAGGCTTGTTTAAAATTCACTCTATTCACATTGATAAAAATTTTCTTGCCCAGTGATTACATACGAAATCCTGCCTACGTGTCTCTGTTTTGACTGAGAACATCTCTCATCTTTGTACATGTAGCTAAACAAAACAATTATTTGCTTGAGTTCATTTTAGGTCATGAGCAGTTCCACAATCTCCTTTTATCAAGTTGAATCCTCACCTAATAATCACTCATTCTAAATAGCGGACGGTGTTCACTCTTTTTTCATCCTCTGCTTCTTCTTTTTCGTTCCCCAAATCTTCTTTGTTTGTTTTGCCAGATTGACAGCCAGGAAAAAAAAAAATATCAATTTATCTGGTACCGCAGGTGTCTGTTCCTGCAGAGTGTGTCCCCTTCAACCTACAGATCACAGGGAGAGAGGAAGGGCCTGATTTAATTAATGTTATTTGATTCTTCTTCTGACAATGCAATTAAAACCCCAGGAGATTTTGCAGCAGAAGCTGCTACAAATGGGGTATAATAATGTCAAACTTAAATGGTACTCTGCGCCGCAAATGCACAGTAGAGACCCACTCGTGATAGGTACCTTGGGAGACAGCATGTAGGACAGCCCTTTGCTTTGGCAGCATCTGACATTCCCGTGGCCTGTGAATTAGAAGTGTGGGCTTTGAACAATGTGCACTGGAGCATCACACACAGCTTTTCTCCCGGTGAAATGTGTGATGCTCACAGGTGGAAATCTTTGGCAGGATTTAACACAGCAGACAATAACATTGCTTTAAAAATTACACGGCAATTGCTCCATTGGTCCAGTGGTAAAGGCAAAAGGTCAGCTCCACCCTTCTGTCCATGCCTATGATGGTGACACATGTAGGAAAAGGCCAAAGGCTTGGATGGCATTGCTATAATTGCTACGTTGTCTGTTCTTCCCTGCAGACACCACAGTACGAGTAGCCGCTCCAGATGTGCATGTATTATATGCTGCACAGAGTCACTTGTGAGATGGGCAGCATACAAATTTAATAAATAAATCAAAGTAAAAAAAAATAAACAATAGGGGCGGTCTCTTCCATAGGTCCCGGAATAAATGCAAATTATGATTTTTAATGGCTGGTTGCCAGTTTCTTAAAAAAGAAATGGCCTATAAATATTGTAAACTCACGTAAATAATAAGTAAGTGTTGCTAGTTTCTCAGCACAGGTGGCTGCATTCCTGTCATATGATACATGGATAAATGGAAGCAATTTAAGCACCCGTGACTTTGTGACTTTATCCAGTTCATAAGCAGATTTCTAGCCCTTTGCCTGGGCTTTTTTTTCCCAAGCATAGATGTGACAGAAGGACAGTCCACTTCCAGCCAGGCTTTGCATTCTTGGATTCAGCTTGAAGAAGATGATGATGGTGGTGGTGGTGGTGGTGGTGGTGGTGGTGAAGATGATTATGTTATCTGTTCAGCCATGTCCATCTCTTGGTGATTCTATGGGCCAGCTCTCTCCACATCTTTTGATTTTGTACTACTTAGCTTGGATATATAATGACCTAAGTTGTTGTGAAGGACAGGAGTGGGCTTTGTGAATTAAATCTGTAAACTTGATCAACTCTATAAATATGTATCTTTCAAAACAGAACTCCTGCAGTGTTTGTCAGGATCCATAATCTCTTATTGCTTCCTGATCAATGTTGAGATCGTCCTCTACTTAGGATGATCTCAACTTAGTACTAGATCAGGGGTAGGCAACCTTGGCTCTTTTATGACTCGTAGACTTCAACTCCCAGAATTCTTGAGCCAGCGTGGCTTAGCTTGGAAACCTCTCCCTTTCACCTCAGTATGGCTGGCTCAGGAATTCTGGAAGTTGAAGTCCACGAGTCATAAAAGAGCCAAGGTTGCCTACCCCTGTATTAAAAGAATACTTCCAGTTCTTGTTCTAGGACAGATTCCGGAAAGAGAAGATGTAGTTTTATGTTCTCAATTATATTTACTTTCTAGAACTATCTAGACTAATTTAGAGGATCTTGTTTGGGCAGAACAGCTAGAGAATGTCATATAAAATGAGAATGATTTTAGGTTACAGCACTACAAGATTTTAAGGCAGAATCAAGGTATAACTAAATTATTGCTATATCCCTAAACTGTAAATGAATGTCACTCCATGTAACAATAGGAAGTACATTTGTAGTTTTCTGGCTGATTTCTCAAAGAATTTAAAGGATGTAAATACAGATAAGGTCCATTTTTTTATTTTTTTTTAGTAAAGTATTATATGTTTATATATATTTTAGGAACATTGCATGTTTAACCTCCATAAACATACCACCAGCTTCAAATAGTGGAATTTGTTACCATCAGCTTTAGTGATGGCCATCAATTTAGATTGTTTTGAAAGCAGACTGGCAAATTTCTTAGAGGATCCCTTTAGCCATCATAAATATAGCGATTTAGGCTATTGTTTCAGGTCTATGTAAAACAACCCTGATCTGAGGCAGCTTGGAGCTGCAAATATGAAGAGGTCATGATTTGATTTGAGTTTATGCTTTGAGAGATGAGGGCAAACCAATTTCATTTGGGTAATGTTGAGATTAGAGATTTTATTGTAAAGAAAGATTCGTCCATTGTTTTATAATTTAAAAAGCAGCAAGATGCCTTGCAGCTGTTTTGTTTCTGGTAGAATTTAGTTAAAAATAAAAAGAATGTTAGACTCTTGAAGACAACATTCATGCTGAGTTTCAGCTGCGTTCTTCAGAGACTTACTGCATTTTTTTTTAATGTTCTTACTGTGTCTTGTTAATGCAAATTTATTTTTTAAGGGCATGATTCTGCCTTGGTGTAAAATACCACCAGTACAAAAAAAAATTACTACTGTAGGATTAAATTTAAGTATGAGAAGCCACCCACTAGGCCGCACCCACCCTGGTCACATCCACCCGGCCCCCTGAGGGCCACTGCAATGCTGATGCGGCCCTCAATGAAATTGAGTTTGACACCCCTGCTCTAGAATAATGGGATCTTATTGGGAAAAACATGGCACCCTGATACTTTGAGTGGCATCCAGGATGCTGGCTTGTATGAAAGTGTGCCACAATGATATGATTTGCGCACATTGAAGGAGGTACCTCCCTACAAGGCCTTTGAACTATGGTGCTGGAGAAGACTCCTGTGAGTCCCTTGGACTGCAAGGCGTTCAAACCAGTCAGTCCTAGAAGAGATCAACCCCAACTGCTCTTTAGAAGGCCAGATCCTGAAGTTGAAACTCAAATACTTTGGCCACCTAATGAGAAAGAAGGACTCACTGGAGAAGGGCCTAATGCTGGGAAAGATTGAGGGCAATAGAAGAAGGGGACGACAGAGAATGAGATGGCTGGATGGAGTCACTGAAACAGTAGGTGTGAACTTAAATGGACTCCAGAAGATGGTAGAGGACAGGAAGACCTGGAGGAACGTTGTCCATGGGGTCGCGATGGGTCGGACACGACTTTGCAATTAACAACAACAACAACCTCCCTACACTTTCCTTTTTTTCCTCACTCTCAGCTTCAGCCACCTATGTTACTACAGCTTTGGTGCTCAGTAAAGGATAGGCATGACGCTGTCCCAAAGGAGTTAGCCAGAATTAGTTGCTGGGTTTCCCTTTGGTGGTGCTAGGTACTGATATTATCAGGCTACTGAAGAGAGAGAGGATAGACTGGAAGATTGCCTGTGGGGATCCCCACATGTTGTATGTGAGACAATTGATACCACCACCGTTTGCATTCAGCTGGGTGCCTTGTAATATAACTTATGACTATAGCCATCATTTCTGAGAAATACACCGGGTTGATAGATGAGTCTAGTCTGTCTAGCTATCTTTAGCTTATTGCATGCACTGATGTGCTATTCGTGGTAAGCATTGAAAATAGCACAGTTCAATCACCAGAATTTGAGGATGAGATAGATATGTACTCTTCTCCACTCATTTTGCATTATGGAACTATCACTTATTCTTTCAGGCCTTTGTCACGTCTGTCAAAGGCTGGCATTTGAACCCAATGAGTCAGCTTACACTTCTTTTGAAAACTTTAGATTTCTATTGGGTGTGTCAGGACCTCAACGAAAAACAATGTTTTCCTTTCCCAAAGTCTTTGATAAGATAAGATAGATAAGATAACCTTTATTGTTTTTTTTTTTTTACAGTGGGCACCTTGGCACACGTTAAAAATGAAGTTTAGTTGCTTGCTCTAAAAAGCGTACACAAACATAACACACATTTAAACATGCTATGTACAACGTATGTATAAATTTTAACCCTTACGTATAAATAACATATATAAATATTAAAAAAAATTGTTGCTTAGGCATCATATCAAATCTGAACCTGTGGGAGAGGATATCTAGAAACCGCAGTGTTTCTTGTAGCTTAGGATAGTAGTTTAGGAGAGAAGCAACCTAGAACTAAGGAGAAACTTCCTGACAGTTAGAACAATTAACCAGTGGAACAACCTGCCTCCAGAAGCGGTGAATGCTCCAACACTGGAAGTTTTTAAGAAGAGACTGGACAGCCATTTGTCCGAAATGGTATAGGGTTTCCTGCCTGAGCAGGGGGTTGGACTAGATGACCTTCCAAGGTCCCTTCCAACTTTATTATTATTATTATTATTATTATTATTATTATTATTATTATTATTATTACGGATCATCGCACAGTCAGTCAGCCAGATGTTCAGACTGGATTTGGCATTTTGTCTACCTATCGAGTCCTTACCCAGGACCTGGGATAGGCAGATGGATTTTTGATGGTATTACAGGTATCGTCGCAGGATGGAAGCAGTTCCTAATAAGGCCACCTTTTGCAATTGACTAATAGTGAATTTGTCAATGCCAATGGTGTTCAAGTGGTGCTCCAGTTGTTTTGGGATTGCACCCAAGGCGCCTATGACTATTGGTACTACCCTTGCTTGCTTTTGCCACAGTCTTTCTATTTCTATTTCTTTCACAGTCTTTCTATTTCTATTTATTATTATTGTTGTTGTTGTTGTTGTTATTGTTATTGTTATTGTTATTATTATTATTATTATTATTATTATTATTATTATTATTATTATTAGGCTAAATAGCACAGAGGCAGAGAAATAGATCCAGGATCCAAGTGGATCTCTCTCATGTTAAATGCACCTTGAAGCTAGCCGATTCAGTCATAGGATCTTATGAGTGGCTGATTGGTTAGACATTGCTGGGACAACAAAGGAAATGGGGTGGGGGGGGGGAGTGATGAATACATTTGCTGTCATTGCAGTGACACCACCTTTGTGAAGTGTTCCTGGCTCTGTCAATACTACTTCCTGTCCACCACTCATTTTGATCCAAGCTGCTTGTAAGAATCTATTATGCAACGTCCCTGGACAGATTGAGTAAGGAGTTGGTTTTCAGTCTAAGGATGCTGGTAAGGGACTACTAGCAGCTTTAGGGAACCTCAGGAATTGACCCAAGAAAGACATGCTATGAACACGACAAGACTGTGTAGTGTAATTTGAAATTTCCTGCGCTCCTTTGTCTCGTTGCCTCACAATATCCTGCTTTTCCTTGATGTGTTTCCTTGTGCTGATGAAAAGCATCTGCATTACAGGCCTTTGAATAAACCAGACATCACAGAAAACTAATGGAAACCCCTTCTTGTAGGACAGACATGTCAAACACAAGGCCCGGGGACCGGATGCGGCCCTCAAAGTGGTTTCATGTGGCCTGTGAAGCCATTCTAGAAACAGTGAGGGAACGGCCCCCACTGCCTTGGCCCTGGCCCAGGTCGGGAGCTAATGTACAATTTTGTGGTGGCCATCTATGCTGAAACACATTCAGTCTTAGCTCCCCAAGGCCATCTAGAAACAACGAGGAACCAGCCCCTGCTGTGTCGGCCCCACCCCCTGGGTGCATGCTGGGGAGGTGTCACCTTTGTGAGGAATAAAAAAATGGACCATGCCTTGGCGCTTGCCCCAGTCCCACCCCCTTCTGCCAGAGACCCTCAGATCTGTCCCACTCCTGCCAGGCCCCCACAGGCACCCTTGATGCGAACGATGTAGAGTTGGCCATGCCCACCCAGTAGGCCACACCCACTCCATCCACACCCACTCAGTAGGCCACACCCACCCTGGCCACACTCACCCAGTCCCCCGAGGGCAACCGCAATGCTGATGCGACCCTCAATGAAATTGAATTTGACACCCCTGTTGTAGGAGAAGGAGTGGGAGAATGTGGGGGTGGAGTCAAAAGAGGGACCAGCCTAGAATTCCTACATAGCCACAAAAGGACTAAGTCCAACCCCCCCTTGAATTCCATGGACCCTTATCTAACTCCAAGGAGGTGCTAACTGTTAGTTGAGAAGATTCCTGTGCATAGGCCTGAATAGCAGTAAATCAGTTTAACTGGATCTTCAGGTGTGGACCTGGTCCTTTGTGCCTGACGCCTCTCCTGTGAAACTAAACAGGCATCACCCTCTCCTGTTAGTCTATCCTTCTTGCAGTTTTCACCTCCATATGGTATATTCCAAATGTTTGGATACCATAGTAGGGTTCTGTTTCCTATTGCTCTACTGTACGTGAGAGTTGGCAAGAGCTCAGCCTTTGCTCATTCACCCAAGAAGGGAATGACTAGTTGAAAGCTGCAGATCCAACTATGAAGAGGATCAGAAGGTTGTGGCTAAGAGTTGCATAGCATTCAACCGGTATATCTGAAGGCTCGTGGGGCAGTTTTGTTCCATACGGTATTAGCCTTGTGAACTCTAAAGCTTCCTCCTTCCGTTATGTATTCAAGATGGACCGTGATTAATATTTATATGTTACTTACATGTAGAGGGTGTAGGTCTATACATATGTTGTATATAGTATGTTTAAATGGGTGTTATGTATGTGTACACTTACATTAAAAAATTCATTTTTAATGTGTGCCATTGTGCCCACAGTAAAAAAATAACAACAAAGGTTATCTATCT
>NW_024100598.1:0-7500 GCF_016545835.1 Crotalus tigris | reverse complement strand
TGGTTTACACACCCTGTTACAGAGGGAGGAAAAAAATACTGCATTGGGCAAGGCTATATTTCCTGCTCTGTGTTGGAAATAGTGGAGGCTGTGCAGATTTAAGATAGAGACAGCGTGGTAACAAAAATTTGTCTTCCACAGCATCTGACCCCCTGTTAATGAACAACTCTCCACAGGCCACAGTGGTGAGTATTCTCATCCAGCTGCCTCTGACCTTTTGTCTTTCTGAGTTACTTTGCAAATCTTACTCAGCAGTACATTAGCATCGCAGAAGAATAATATTATGCCCTGCCCAGTATTATTACCTTCTGTTTCTAATTTGGCCTGAAGCAAAATTATGCATATGACCCGCGTAGCATCCTCTAAAAGCATCTCAACAGGAACTTCAGTCTTAAGATGACGATCTTAAGATGATGATCTAAAATTCTAAACTCAAACATCACAAAAGGTGTAGATCTTTCAGTGGCAGATTTTGGCACCCTTGAGGACTTCTTAGCAAGAAATAAAAAAAAAAGTTTCCTTACCTTTGTTTGAGGACCCTCTCCTCTTTTACTATTATTTATGGGAAATTGCTTCTTGGTTGATAAAACTGTTGGAGTGAGGACATTGTTAGGCCCTGGGTGGGAATGGGGGGAATTATCAGTTTGATTTAAAGAAAGGAGAGAAGGAAGAAGACTGAATTTGCAATCTGGAGGCCACTTAATATAAAGTATTTTATGCCAGGAAGAAAGCTCTATCACACAGGGATAAGGAGAAACAGTACTTTTCAGGAGTCCTAAGATGTTAAAATGGCTGTGAAAGTTGGACCATAAGAAAGGCTGGAGGAGGGCTTCCAGTGGATCTGCGCGCGCGATGGCGGCTACTTTGTAGCCGTCCTCCTGGGTAAGTGTTTGAATTGCTATGAACAGCGGCCATCAGCTGTTCAGCGGTTCAAAATCCCCCTCCCGGGCAAAGGGGGGGGGGAAGAGGGTTGTCTGAATAGTGGTAGAGCCACTCTCATGCACCCCCAAGGCTTTTTTGGGGGGGTGAGAGGAGTGCTCCCACCGAGTTCAGACTGTCTCTGCTTCCCAGCTGCTTTTGTCCCTAGGGACAAAACAAGCCGCTGCAACCACCTCCGTGATTAAAGTTAGCTGGTGAGTTTTTTTTAGAGGCGGACAGAGCTGAGTAGAGGATTTAGCTTTTGCTTTCTTTGATTTTACTTGGATTTTAAGTTTAAAGATTTATTTTTACTTTTATATTCTCTCTTTTTATTTTTTTCCTTTTGTTGAAAGGGAAAGTAAAATGGCGATCGGCAAGCTTTTCGGGTTTTTTTGGGGGGGGGGGGGAAGGTAGAATGGTGATCGGCAGGCTTTTTGGTGTTTTTTTTTTATCCTTTTCCTTTTTTTAATGATTGGAACGGAATGTGGATTTGATTTTGATGTTAGGTTTGGATTTTAGACTTCTTTGTTTTGCTTTTTGTACTTTTAAAAAAATGGAATGGATTTTTTCTATTTAATTACTTTTTTCTTCTTTCCTTTTCTTTTTTTAACTCCTTTCTTTTTATTATAATGATCTCCTTTTGAAGGATTTTTTGATTTTTTGGAGTTAATCTCTCTTTTTCTTTTGTTTAATTTTAGTAACTTTTAAGAAGGAGTAAAGATTTTTCTAAGATGGCTCCAAAGCGTTCAATATCTTTTTGTTATAATGATCTCCTTTTGAAGGATTTCTTGAATTTTTTTGGTGGATTTTAGAAGCATTATTATTTTTGTTTAACTTCTTTGTTTCGTTTTTTGTATTTTTTTTTTAAATGGAATGGATTCTTTTTTCTATTTAATTATTTTTTTTTTCCCTTTTCTTTTTTTTAACTCCTTTCTTTTTATTATAATGATATCCTTTTGAAGGATTTTTTGAATTTTTTTGGAGTTTTTTTTTGAGTTAATTTCTCTTTTTCTTTTGCTTATTTTTTGTAATTTTTAAGAAGGAGTAAAGATTTTTTTTTTAAAGATGGCTCCAAAGTGTCCAGCAATTCCTACAGCTCCTAAGGTGGTTTCTTCTTCGGTGTCAACATCAGCACAACAACCTAAATCAATAGCTTCACCCTCTTCTTTGGTACAGCCAATAATTGTGAAGGATTTGCAAGATATGATGGAAAATGTTATGTCTCAAATTAGGGGAGAAATGAAAGAGATTTTAGAGGAAAATAATAAGATTTTGAGGCAAGAGATAGTTTTGGCCCTAAAAGGAGTTACCTCTGTTCTTGAAAAGCTGAACTCTCGTGTAGAAGAGGTAATAGAAAAAGTGGAATTGAGGGAGGGAAAATTTGAAAGCATGGAAAAAGAAATGGAAAATGAGATTCTTATGCTTCAATATAGACAAATGGAATATGCCTTAAGAATTAGAAGCCTGGCAGAGTCTGTGCAAGGAAATCTGAGAGAGATGGTTGCAAAGGACTTTGCTGTGATTTTGAATAAAGAAAAAGAGGAAATACTTAGTGAAATTGAAAAATCATTTAGAGTTAACTCTGTAGTGGCAGCGCAAAAGAATTTGCCAAGAGATGTGGTAATTTACTTTGGAAAAAGATCCCTGCGCAACGAAATTATACAAGCTTTTTATAAGAAGAGGTTTCAAATTGCTTCACAAGATGTTATAATTCTAAAGGAGATCCCATCTAAAATTTTAAGAAGAAGAAAGGAGTTTGCTTTTTTAGCAGATGAACTTAAAAAGAGACGAATTTTGTTCAGATGGGATGTTCCGATTGGAATGGTGGTGAGTTACCTGGGGACATGTTATAGACTTAATACTGTTTCTCAAGCAAAAGATTTTTATACTTCGGTCCTGGGGGTATGTTCATCGCCATCCATTAAGTTTAAAGCTTTTGAAGAAAAGAAGGTAGAATTGCAGTTTGAAGAACCTATACTTATGAAAATTGGGAAATCTCAGTTTGAAGGGCCTCAACAAGTTGATATGGAGGAGCAGAGGATAACTTGTGCAACATATAACTGTAAAGAAAAGGAGCAACAAAAGAAGGTTAAGGAAGCCTCACAATTATTGGTCTCTGAATCTGCGGGAGAAGTAGGATTTATAAATTTTTTGGAGCAACCTTCAAGGGTAGAATTGCAGTCTGAAGAGCTTATATTAATGAAAAATGGGAAACCTCAGTTCGAGGGGCCTCAACAAGTCGAGAAGAAGGAGCAGAGGACAACTCGTGCAACATATGATCATAAAGAAAAAGAGCAACAGAAGAAGGAGTTGAAGGAAGCTTCACAAGTATTGGTTCCTGAGTCTGTGGGAGAAGCAGGATTTATAAACTTTTTGGAGCTACCTTTAAGGGCAGATTTCAAAGCACTTCTTTCGAGGTTTATAGATAAGAAAGACTGATAAGGAATGTGTTTACCGTGGATGGAATTGGTTATTGGAGAGAAGATTATTAAGTTTAAGTACTTAGTTTAAGTATTCAAAAGAGTACTGACTCTGAGGGAGAAGCAAGATTTACAAACTTTTTGGAGTTACCTTTAAGGGCAGTTTTTAAAGCACTTCTTTTGAGGTTTATGGACAAGAGACATTGATTAGGAATGTGTTTCTGATAAGGAATGTGTTTATTGTGGATGGAATTTGTTATTGATAAAGATTTAAATGTGTATAAGGGAATTTTAATGTAGTAATGTTTAAATTTGTGTTTTGGAGGGAGTTTATAAAGAATGATGGATAATAACATAAGTATGATATGAAAAGGTCCAGAGTATATTATAATGTGTTTAATGATTGGGGTTTTTATTATTATTATTATTATTTTTAAGAGAAGATAACTTGTTTAATTAAATGTACTTAGATTTGTTTAGGATTTATATGTCTTTTAAGTTTTTTTTTATAGAAGATTATGGAGATTGTATGAAAATTTTAGATAAGAAGTTTAAGTTTAAGCATTTAGTTTAAGTATTCAAAGAGTATTTAGTTTTAATGGTATAATGAAGGTTTATATGTTTATTTTTGTGTTTTAGGATAAAGAAAGAGGGAGAGATTAGATTTTAAATTGTAGGTATAGATATTCAAAGAAAGTAATGTTTAAATTTGTGTTTTGGAGGGAGTTTATACAGAATGATGGATAATAATATAAGTATGATATTAGAAAATGTTTAGAGTATATTATAATGTGTTTAATGATTGCAATTATTATTTTTTAGAGAAGATAACCTATTTAATTTGATGTATTTAGATTTGTTTAGGATTTATATGTGTTTTAAGTTTTTCTTTTTGTCAGAATCCAATTATATTTCATCTTTAAATTATCAAATATAGAAACTCCCAATTCTGCCTTCTCTGGATTCTGCCATAAGAGGGAGAGAAGGGGGAGAGCAAAGGGGCTTTATGGCCCTCACTTCCTTCTTTACACTTCAAAGAGCTGAATGTGTGTTTATTGTAACCTCTAAGCGTTAACATATCAAAGAAGGGTAATTGCCTTTCATGTAGTATCTGAAGTCTCCATCCAGACGGAAGAAAGAAGAAAGGAGGTGGAATTGTGATACTTGAAACTATCACTGGAAGGGGGGTTGATTGGTGGGACTACTGGGGAACCCCTTAAAACCTTGAATGGGAGAGCTTGGACCCCAAGTCCTGTCTAGCATGCCTGCAACCATTTTCTCTTAATAAAGGATTCCTGTTGGAAGAACTATTCCAAGAGTTCTGTCTTCTTAAGATGCAAAGTGGGGTGGGTCCTTACATTAGACAGGACTTGCAAAATTAATCCACCTGGAAGGTAGACCCTTGCCGGGGGATTTTGCAAAAATTTACCATGTCAGACAACGAAGCAAGAGAGGGAGAAAACTCCCTGGAAAGAGAGCCGCTGACCCAGTTGGAACCTTGCCAGATGTTGGGATCCGAGAGGCCAGATTTCTCAGAAGAAGAAGTGGTGGAGACACAGGACCACAAGCCTCGCTGGTCGATGGGCGTTGGAAAGAAAAGCGAGTGGGGAAAGGAATCAAGAAAAGTGACCCTGAGACGAGGGACCAAGCAACCAGAATGGAAGCAGGAGATGGAGAAATCCCTGCACGCAAGTGAAGAGGGAGGAAGCTGTATGCCGTACTCAGACTGGATCCTAGAGAGAGCTATTGACCTGATGAAGAGAACTCTCAGCTCCCTAGGAGAGGAGATTCCTGAGCCCTACGCCCGCCCCAGTTCCTGGAGCCACAAAGGGAGAGACACCGAGGGGGACGTGGAACCTGCAACCCCAGGGACATTTACTGATCCAGGAGCTCCCACCCCCTACCGGACCACAGATGGAAATCTGGACGGAAGACACTACCACCCACAATGGAGGCACCGATCCATTCCAAGACGTCCACCGTTGGAGGTGAAATTCAAAGGGGAGCCAACACGCTTGGGGTTTTTCCTAACCCAAGTCCTCAGCTACATGGAGGAATATGGGCAGGACATCCCCAGCGACAAAGCCCGCATCCGGATCGTGCAATCTGCCCTGGATGGACCAGCTGCAGATTGGGTGGTGAACCTGCATGACTCCAATGCCCCAGAACTCAGTAACTTCAACCGTTTCATGTCCTCTTTGAGAAGACGATTTGAAGACCCCCTGGCTGATCGCAAAGCCCGTGAAAGAATAACAACGATGAGGCAGGGCAAACGCCCAGTGGCTGAGTATACACAAGAATTCCGAGCCATTGCCAGCAAACTGAATTGGCCAGAAGACATCCTCCTTGGCCGTTTCAAAGACGGACTAAACTATGATCTATATGATGCTTGCCTGCCCCGAGGAGACCCACATCGACTTGAGGAATGGTACGTCTTGGCAGAGGAAGCAGAGATCGACATATTGAAGAGGCATCGCCGAGGAAAACAATGGAGCCGCCCCCCGCCTGAGCTGACACACCAACCGGTGAAATCATCGGATACAGCCAAGAAGCAGATGGGGTGTTTCAAGTGCGGAAGAGAAGGGCATCGAGCTGTAGAATGCCGCTCAAAGGCCCCCCAGCACAACCCAGACAGATCCCCAATCAACAAACCCAGAGGGTATTCAGCTAAGCCAAAAGAAACAGCCATGAAAATGAGGGAAATTGCAGAAAACCCCACCTCTGCTCACCAAGGGGAAAGAACTCCAGCCTACACCACAGGGACGGTGGATGCCTCAGATGACAGCTCGGAAGGCGAACCCCTGGTAAGTTGACGCATCACACCCATCTTCAAAACAGTGACTATATTAATCCCCCCCATGCCCGAAGCTGTGAAGGTGAAAGCCTTAATAGACTCTGGCTGCACCCGCTGCCTCATTAGCCCAACACTAGTGGGGAATCTGGGCAATCCCATCCCGAGACTGGAACAACCAATCTCATTTGGCCAGCTAGATGGATCCCATAGCAGGGGGGTGCCAGCTACCCTAGCCACTCTGCCAATACACCTCTCCCTGGGCAACCATGAAGAGGACTTAACGTTTGGGGTGACCCCAGGTATGGAATGCCCAATGATTCTAGGGATGGAATGGTTGAAAAAATGGAACCCCTGGGTAAATTGGAGGACGACAGAAATCAAATTCCCGAAGGGGGAACCTATGGACTTAAAACCCCAAGGGAGGCTACCAGAATCAAGAATAGAAAAAGCATCCATAGGAGAGGAAAAAAGATTAACAGAAATACCAGAGGAATATAGAGACCTTGCTGAAGTCTTCAGTGAGGAGAGGGCGAATGAGCGTCCCCCCCACCGACCCACAGACTGTACCATTGAATTCAAGCCTGGGGCAAAACTCCCGAAGCCCAGATTATACTCCATGAGCCCAAAGGAGAAGGAGGACATGGAAAGATTTATAAAAAAAAACCTGGAGAGAGGGTTCATTGAGCCAGCCAAGCCTAAAGTGGCTGCCCCGGTCCTGTTTAGAGAGAAGAAGGATGGCTCTTTACGTTTATGCGTGGATTATAGGGCCCTGAACACAATCAGTGAAAGCAACCTATACCCGCTGCCCCTCATGAAAGACATGCTGTCACACCTATCGAAAGGGAAATTTTTTTCTAAACTAGACTTAAGGGAAGCTTACTATCGAGTGAGAATCAAGGAAGGGGACGAATGGAAGACTGCATTTAACTGCCCCATGGGGTGCTATCAATTCAAAGTCTTGCCATTTGGATTAAAAGGGGGCCCTGCAGTCTTTATGCAACTAATCAATGACGTTCTAAGGGAGCACCTGTTTAAGGGGGTCCTTGTTTACTTGGACGACATTCTTATCTTTACTGAAACAAAAGAAGAACACGTCAAACTTGTCATAGCGGTTTTAAAGAAGCTGCGAGCCGCTCACCTATATGCCAAACTCTCAAAATGCGAATTCCACCAGGAAAGGATAGACTACCTAGGCTATCGCATATCCCCACAGGGCATTGAAATGGACCCAGAGAAGGTCAGAGCAGTATTAGAATGGGCACAACCCCGCACAAGAAAGCAACTACAAAGTTTCCTGGGCTTTGCAAATTTTTACCGCCAATTCATCCCCTCATTTGCACAGATAGCCTTGCCCCTCACTAACTTACT